>NC_092814.1:303456490-303526490 GCF_023375885.2 Dermacentor andersoni
AAATTCATCATACAGTTTGCGCGTGCCATAAAACATTATTGGAGAAAACTATGCTCGCACAATTTAAGTGCTCATTTTTAGGCAGGTTGTTCTCTCGCGAAAACGGGGATACCATGGCTGACACCATTGGTATAACTGAGTGAGACGGTTGTTGCTGCTGTGTACCGAATGCGCCGTCTCTTGTTTCCTGTTTTATCCAGAGGTAAACAGAACATCTCTGGAATTGAGAAATGTTTCAGCATAACAACACCTACAGACCCACCGACCTACATAGCGAATGCGACCGGCAGCCGGGTACGATGACGTATAGATGTTGGCACAGCGCTGTGTCGCCGCTTGCCGCTTATGTGTACGCGCCTTTCGAAGTGGTGTAGCTGATTTCAAATCGCTAGGGACAGAACTGAACTATCAAAGCAATTTCCTTTGTCCTAACTTCTTAATTTCAGTGCAAGTCCGCCGATAGCAGGTGCACGAATGCGACGGCGCCAGGCTTAACCTTCGCTGAACAGGATCAACATTGCCTCAGACTTCATGTGCACGGCTTCATAGGGTTTAAGCTTGTGCATTTCTACTTCGTAGGTATGTTTTGACTCACTGTTAGCGCGATTAATTATATATACAAACAAAGGCACTGTCGCTATCACGTTGTCAGTTCGATGACCGACCGCGCGGGGTTCGGTCGAATGATGGTCGGCACGCTGATTTTAAACAATTATGCGGTTTTACGTGCCAAAACCACATTCTGTTTATGAGGCACGCCGCACTGGGGGACTCCGAAAATTTGGACCACCTGGGGTTCTTTAACGGGACCTAAATCTAAGTACACGAATGTATTCGCATTTCGCCCCCATCGAAATGCTGCTGCCGTGGCCGGAATTCGATTCCGCGACCTCGTGCTTAGCAGCCCAACACCATAGCCACTAAGCAACCACGGCGGGTGGCACGCTGATTTTGTTGGTGCAGTCCACAAGAAAGCCCGTCGCAGTGCGACAACTCGCGTTCGTCGGTTGTGCGTTGCCGGTCTGGTATGATAAAATGCTTTCAATGACGCACTGTACTGAATAGTCGCTAAATCGTTGACTTGAGCGTCTTATCGGTTTGTATCGACACAGCGTTACACCTTAAAGGGGCCCTGAACCACTTTTTATCGAAGTGGACAAAGACATTTGAAGTGAAGATAGACTATTTCAGAACCACTTTGCCGCAAAACGTACTTCAATGCTTTCAGCAGAAGCGGAGTTATCGGCAATCAAACACGACCTCAGCTGTGCTCCCCTTCCTCCTCGAATTCCTTGCACTGCGAAGGCTGCGGCGGAGACGTCACCGTGGCGCGCAGTTCAAATTTCCGATTTGGTGCCTATGCCGCGCTAAACGCAAGCCAAGCGCGGCTGTCTTCAGAGAGCCGCAGTGCGCTTAGCCACTGGATTCGTGGCGGCACCTCGCGGCGGCCGCGGTATAGCCGAGCGCTGCGACCAATAGCAGCCGCGTATTGGAGTGTGCTTTATGACGAAATAGAGCACACAGAAAAGAGCGAGGAGTATGGGGTTTTTGAAACGAGAGCGTTTGAAAAAAAGGTGACTTCGCGCTCCGCTTGCGAGCTCCACGGAGCGCGCACGAGAGCAGAATCTGGCTGAGATGTTCACAACAGCGTATGCTGCCCGCGGACTATGTTATTTCACCAAACCCGAGGGGTGGTTCAGGGCCCCTTTAAACAAGTACGTGAAGCACGCGCTGCCACCACCAGCAACTAATGGGCCGACGCTGCAAGAATACTTCATCAGCAATGTGATGTTTTTAAGTGTCACCCAAGTGCAACGCACTGGTTTTTCTTTAAATTCGCTAGCCACCAATGAAAGGTGGCAGCTACCTGGCGCACGGTGGAGTCCGAACCACTCGGACGAAGCCCTGGCCGCTTTCTCTTTTAAAGTGGAGTTGCAGTCTTACGTTACGCACGTTTCCGGCACCGCAACGACGTCGAGCTGCCAGTGGAGTTTCAACACGGCACATGGCACGAGTGTTGGCAACAGTGTGCGTCCCAGCGCTTATATGTCTTTTTTTTTTTCGGGGGACTTCCCGGCGCGCGGCCCTTCCAAAACGATTCGCGACTAATCCGCTAGGGCAGGGCGCATGCGCCGTCGCGAGATGAAGAAGGCGGATTCCACAAAACTGCTGGCGCATGCCGTGGAGACCGGTTTATGCAGTTTGGACTTATCCTGCTTCGACGAAAGGGGAAAGCGACGCGATTGACGTCTGCACCGGTCCTGTGTCGTTCCTGCGTCGTTCCTGCCGACAATGGAACGCCCAAACGAATTTAAGGGAGAGCTGGCCGATTGTTAGAGAGAGTCGCCAACAGCCGCCCTGTCGGTCTGGTGCGCTCTTAGGCACCGCTCCCTGTATGCTATTACCTGCTATATGTACATACTGTATAAAACTTTTCGTCTCTTCCGTGCCGGTCCAGTCAAGCTGAGTAGAATGTGCGCAAAAAGCAGGAACGGGTTTGTCATGGTGTTGACCGGTGGCCCGCTGACATGCCCGCTGAAGTGATCAGCGTACGACGAGCTTCTTATATAGGTCGTGGCCGTGGAACTTGAGGGTGGTGCCGTCCAAGCGTCAACGTAATGTGGCAGTCTTGATGCGCAGACTCCGTTATGTCTGGCAGTGGTGACACGTGTTGCTCCATCGGGTATGCGTGCCGGTCCATTCAAGCTGAGTAGAATGTGCGCAAAAAGCAGGAAAGGGTTTGTCATGGTGTTGACCGGTGGCCCGCTGACATGCCGCTGAAGTGATCAGCGTACGACGAGCTTCTTATATAGGTGGTGGCCGTGGTACTTGAGGGCGGTGCCGTCCAAGCATCGACGTAATGCGGCAGTCTTGATGCGCAGACTCCGTTATGTCTGGCAGTGGTGACACGTGTTGCTCCATCGGGTATGCGTGCCGGTCCTGTCAAGCTGAGTAGAATGTGCGCAAAAAGCAGGAACGGGTTTGTCATGGTGTTGACCGGTGGCCCGCTGACATGCCGCTGAAGTGATCAGCGTACGACGAGCTTCTTATATAGGTCGTGGCCGTGGAACTTGAGGGCGGTGCCGTCCAAGCGTCGACGTAATGCGGCAGTATTGATGCACAGACTCCGTTATGTCTGGTAGTGGTGACACGTGTTGCTCAATCGCTTATGCGTGCCGGTTCAGTCAAGCTGAGCAGAATGTGCACAAAAAGCAAGAACGGGTTTGTCATGGTGTTGACCGGTGGCCCGCTGACATGCCGTTGAAGTGATCAGTGTACGACGAGCTTCTTATATAGGTCGTGGCCGTGGAACATGAGGGCGGTGCCGTCCAAGCGTGGACGTAATGCGGCAGTCTTGATGCGCAGACTCCGTTATGTCTGACAGTGGTGACACGTGTTGCTCCATCGGGTATGCGTGCCGGTCCAGTGAAGCTGAGTAGAATGTGCGCAAAAAGCAGGAACGGGTTTGTCATGGTGTTGACCGGTGACCCGCAGACATGCCGCTGAAGTGATCAGTGTACGACGAGCTTCTTATATAGGTCGTGGAACTTGAGGGCGGTGCCGTCCAAGCGTCGACGTAATGCGGCAGTCTTGGTGCGCAGACTCCGTTATGTCTGGCAGTGGTGACACGTGTTGCTCCATCGGGTATGCGTGCCGGTCCAGTCAAGATGAGTAGAATGTGCGGAAAAATGCAGGAACGGGTTTGTCATGGTGTTGACCGGTGGCCCGCTGACATGCCGCTGAAGTGATCAGTGTACGACGAGCTTCTTATATAGGTCGTGGAACTTGAGGGTGGTGCCGTCCAAGCGTCGACGTAATGCGGCAGTCTTGATGCGCAGACTCTGTTATGTCTGGCAGTGGTGACACGTGTTGCTCCATCGGGTATGCGTGCCGGTCCAGTCAAGCTGAGTAGAATGTGCGGGAAAATGCAGGAACGGGTTTGTCATGGTGTTGACCGGTGGCCCGCTGACATGCCCGCTGAAGCGATCATCGTACGACGAGCTTCTTATATAGGTCGTGGCCGTGGAACTTGACGGCGGTGCCGTCCAAGCGTCGACGTAATGCGGCGGTCTTGATGCGCAGACTGCGTTATGTCTGGCAGTGGTGACACGTGTTGCTCCATCGGGCATGCGTGCCGGTTCAGTCAATTTGAGCACAATGTTCGCAAAAGGCAGGAACGGGTTTGTCATGGTGTTGACCGGTGGCCCGCTGACATGCCCGCTGAAGTGATCAGCGTGCGATGAGCTTCTTATATAGGTCGTGGCCGTGGAACTAGTCCTAACGTAGACGTAATGCGGCAGTATTGATTCGCAGACTCCGTTATGTCTGGCAGTGGTGACACGTGTTGCTCCATCGGGTATGCGTGCCGGTTCAGTCAATTTGAGCCCAATGTTCGCAAAAGGCAGGAACGGGTTTGTCACGGTGTTGACCGGTGGCCCGCTGACATGCCCGCTGAAGTGATCAGCGTACGATGAGCTTCTTATATAGGTCGTGGCCGTGGAACTAGTCCTAACGTCGACGTAATGCGGCAGTATTGATTCGCAGACTCCGTTATGTCTGGCAGTGGTGACACGTGTTGCTCCATCGGGTATGCGTGCCGGTTCAGCCAAGCGCAGTAGAATCTGCGCAAAAAGCAGGGATGGGTTTGTCATGGTGTTGACCGGTGGCCAGCTGACAGGCGTATGAGCGTACATGAGCGTAGGTGGGAGGTAGTGCGTAGATGAACGTAGATGGAAGGTAGCCTGTGCCGGTGTAGGATGCACGGCTTTTCAATGTTAATGTGGCTCGACTGGCGATGAGCTGGTATTATAGCTGCAATAGGAAGTGGCCAATGACATAATTTGTGAAAAAGACAGTCCTGAAACATGAATTCGTGATTCTAGGTTAGTAACACCGGCACTGGTTTTTAGTTCAGAAACGCTTGCCTGATAAGAATATTCAGACTAAATAAACCGGGCTACACGGTTTTGAACTGATTCAAGTGTATTAGATAGGATATGTTGATGAGGATTCCAGACAGTCCATGCATATTCTAATTCAGGGCGGTCATATATGACGTAAGCTAATAATTTTACTGATCGGGGAGCGATGTCTTAGGTTCAGGCGCACAAAACTTAGGCTTCTATTCGTGGTACTGGCTGTGTTAAGGACGTGATGTGACCAAGTTAGGGCAGTTCGAAAGGTTATGCCGAGGTATTTATATGATCCAACGGATGACATTTCGGAGGCGTATATGGTGTATTTCCCTGTTTGGTGGTGCTGTCTGCGATGGAAAGAAACTAGTGAGGTTTTTTTTAGTATTTGAAGACATCAGCCATTCGTTATACCATAATTCAATGCGTTTGATGTCATTTCGAAGAAAGTTCATAACTGAATCGTTGGTTATGCGTCGATAAATTATACAATCGTCTGCGAACAGTCGAATATCAGAAGAGATCTCAGTAGAAAGGAGATCATCCATTCAAATGTTTTCTACCGATGCTATACGTGACACATTTACAAAACACGACAGCTTCTTCAACCCGTTACTTGGCAGTCTTTCATTCACGATTCCATGTCGTGCGCTCGGGAGTGTCGATTCGCGTTATCCAGATTGCTTTTTTGCTGTGCTGGAGATAAATACCGACATTGTCGGTCTAAACAAGAATGCTGTTTGCATCTTTTGTTCTAAAGCATTAGCTCTTTGTCACTTATATGATTATCACTATCGGAGAGACGAAGACGAAGTGTCTGCGAGCCAGAACGCTATTTCTCTAGCTCAGCTGTCTTTTCCTTATTTCTGCGTACATCTTTGGAGAGTCGGCATGGTTCGTGGCGCGGATGCAAGCTGACGTCCCCGTGCCTCTGCTGGGAATGGCGACTTCAGCGGCGGCTGCGTCTAGGAAGCGGACCGGCCTCCAGAGCGACACCGACGGCGATGACACCAGCGTCTACTCGCTCAGCAGTGAGGACTTCTCCGATGACGCCTTCGAGCTTGTGCGGAGCCGCAAGGCGAAACGAAGACACACCACCAGGGCATCCATGTCTTCGAGCACGCCAACGGTAGGACCAACTCAGAATACCGCAGTCAGTACGATTCTATTTGTACCGGAACTCGCTACCGACAACCTCAGGCGACTCAACAGACAGTCCGTATCGGTGCAACTAGAAGCGGTGGCGCCAAATCAGATAGCAGACGTTAGAGTCAACACACGAAAAAATGTGTTGGCTATCGACGTCTCACATGAGACTGCGCTGAGAAATTTGACTACAGTTACAGAACTAGGTGGCGTTAAGCTCCGCTCGTACATCCCCCAGAACAGTGGTTCAACTACTGGTGTCATCTACGACGTGGACGTCTCCATCTCCAGCGCCGACTTGCCGATCCTAGTGAAGCCTGCCGTTGATGGCGTCGCCATAACACATGTGTATCGCCTCGGCACATCCCGCTGTGTGAAAATTATATTCAAGGGCGAGACTCTCCCTTCGCACGTCAAGGTGGGCCACTTTAGACACCCTGTGCGACCATTCATCCCAAGGCCACTGCAATGCCGCAATTGTATGAGGCTGGGACACGTGAGTGCCGTGTGCGAGAACACGAGAGTTTGCTCACGCTGCAGCGAGCCCCACGTTGCAGACTCTTGTGCAGCCACGGTTCTCAAATGCACCAATTGCCTTGGTTCCCATGATGCTTCCTCGAAGGACTGCCCCAAAATTAAGAAGGAAAAGGCGATCTTGAAGCAGATGGTGAGAGACCATTCGTCTCGTCGGGAAGCTGTTGCGGCCGTTAGAAAGCGACGCTCCCGACGCAGCCGGACTTCAAAGAACGCTGATACCTCCATGAAGAGTACGCCCCATCCGACATCACCTCCTCCTCTGCCCCGTAGGCCTGGGGCAATTCAATCTAAATCGGACAAGGCCATGGCGGAGAACAATACAACTTGGTCCTCACTACTACAACAACAGCCAAAGCCAGAACAACAGCGGAAGTCACAACCGAAGCCACAGCTGATGCCGCAGCCGATGCCACAGTCGGTGGTACGGCCGATGCCACAGCCGGAGGAGATGCCACAGCCGGAGGCGATACCGCAGCCGATGCCACAACCGGAGGCGATGCCGCAGCTGATGCCACAACCAGAGTCGGAGCCACGTCAAGTGATACAGCTGCGCACGACTGTAGAGCGAACAGCACGAGTTCCGGACAAATTGCCCGAAGAAGACCGGCAAGTCGTTATGATGCTCCGGTCTCTGATGAATACCCTTCGAATACTCTTAAATAACCTGCACACTCCGTCAGCGCGAAGTGCAATGCAAGTGCTAGATGCTCTCAATTCAGTACTTGCAACTCTTGAGTAAGCATCATGGCTCACCCGCATCATTATATTCGCACTGAAGTCAGAACGGCTGGGGTTTAGCTTAAAGATACACTGCCACGCACTGAAACGTACTGCTGACGCCCACCGGATCCTTGGTCTTCACTGGTACCTTCAACGTGCATCACCAGCTATGAACGTATCGACGGAGCACTTGCTTTGACTTGACTGATTTGCAAGCATTTTGCTGCGTGCACAGACAGTTCCCTCTATCCTGCTTTCCTCTTTCTGTTCCCCCTTTCCCTTCCCCCAGTGTAGGGTAGCAAACCGGACGCTCGTCTGGTTGACCTCCCTGCCTTTCCTCTCTTTGCTATCTCTCTCATCACTATCGGAGTATATACATTTACACTGACGAATAAACAACTTTGTCGGGATGAACATCCGCATTTGTAACTCAATCACTCTGAATGCGTCAAAGTTGGCGTCTTTCACATGTAATGTCATCAATGGCAGCAGTGATCGGTGCAATACTTTTGGCTGCTGACCTCATTGGAGAATGTAGAACGCGTTCTGATAATTGTTCCAAGTTTGAACAGGAAAGGTGGACATCAGTTACGATTCTTTATTATAGTCCTTTCAGCAAGAAAATTTGCTTGGGCCCTGGGATGACACGTCATTGCAGGGATCAGCTGTGGGAGCTTCTTTACTGAAAGTGGCATTGTCTCTCTGTATTAACAGTCAATATGTCCTTGTGTATATAATTATTTATTTTGTATTATTCGATTAACTTCATTAATTGACGTGTTTATTTGTAGAAAGTGCAGAATGTGCTGTTTTGTTGTTTTTTATGTCGCCTGTTTAAGCATATTTAGGAAATCTGTCTATTGCCGGAACGTTTTTGCATATCACCTCATGATATCGTCCTTTGATCATTGGACAATTTTTTGTTTGTAGAGAAGCTCCCGACACAATAGTTGCGAACATTTACAATTTCATTCAAACTTAATTCAAAACTTTCTCCCGCATATATATATATATATATATATATATATATATATATATATATATATATATATATATACTATATATACACCCGAATATGTATGATATATATATATATATATATATATATATATATATATATATATATCATACATATTCGGGTGTAAGTTTTGAATGAAATTTGAATGAAATTGTAAATGGTGGCAACTACTGTGTCGGCCCCTGCGGCAGCGGATTAGCTTTCATTTCAGATGAGTCAGCAGGCGGAAGACAACTATAGTAGCATCTTGTGAGGCTTTCGGGTCCGGCCAGTGAGCTTGGCCGAGACTGCAATAGGCAAGTGCCATGGGAAAGCAAGAAGACAGCAAAGCCCGTGATATTTCTGTCAAACACCGAGGAAATTTATTCAGTAACATGGTCGCCATGAAAATAAAACAAAAACAAAAACAACGCGTCTTTACAGTAGACACACAGCCGTAGTCGCTGACTTTCACAATCTTTGGTGTTGCTTAGAAGTGCTGCGCCATTTTGAGTTTTTTTTTTTTCAATTCGTGTACTAAAGCAAGACTAGACAGCAATGACAAACAGCAGCAAGTTTTCAAACTACGTTGGCGCATGCTGTACACGTGAAAACACGGAACCCGTTCATGAGAGAGGCTATGTACAAGGACGGGATGCGCACTGTTACGCATGTATACCGACGCTGCTGGATACGCGGCGCATGCGCATCTCGCCGTCTTAGCTCGCCTGTATCTCCGCGGCTCGAAATCAAGCGACGCATTGCCTGTTGACTGTAACGTGTTACACATTCATAATAGCTGCTGCGTCAGTTAAGCAAAGCGTGCAGATTCCGGCACAAAGCACTGACTTGGAGCGTGTCGTCGTTCGTGAACGAGCTTGTCGCCGACGATGCCACATATACAGTACGAGTCTGCAAAATAAGATTTAGAGCTTAACAGGACCTTCGTGAAGGGGATGAAACGAGCGCTCAATTCGACAACTCTTTTTTTTTATTATTAAACGTGCAATTTCATCCGCTACCACGATTTTACACAAGTGGACGCCGATCTACACCGACGCGCACATGCTCGTCGAAGGAGCTTACTGTCAGCTTGGCCAGAAATGAAGACCGTCCGCTGGCCATTACACGATCGTAAGAGGTGGCATGCACCCTCCAGAACAAACCAAGTTTGGCAAATTGCACTGGCGACACCATCGTTGTGGATGACGCAATAATAGTCGATACATTGACCGCAAATAAGCGTTCGTCTCAACTCCTTCTGTGTTGCTCCATGTTCGGCGTCCCTTTATTTTTTGCATCGCACCCAACTAAGCCGCTTTTCCGCGTATCTGAGGCCACATTCTCAAAAACAGTTTGTTCGTAAGTGCTGCTTCCCAGCGGGGGGCCACCTTCGCTAATATTCTGTCCAACATCCCTACTGGCCGGCAACCGCTCTTGCAAACAGTTCTGGCGTAAGTACTTTTTTATTTTGTTTCCTTCGATACTGGCCCCGTTCAGTGATTCTCTTATACATGCGAGCTTTGGAGTTCACCTCCGAAAGTTTTCGTTTCACATATATCTCAAAGTAGGCGCAAAGATTATTCTTACTGCAACATTAGGATCGCGTTAACGACACTATGTGAAAGCTGACTTTTAGTCGGTAATGGAGGCCACAAAACGCTATCGCAGAAAGCACGAGATTTGAGCACATCGTTGTTGCTCTAATCTAAAGTTGTCAACTTCAAAATGTGTGGAGCTGACATTTCAATTAGTTTAAGTCACGACTAGTCACACGCCAAAACGCAGGTGCTGAACACGAGGGTTGTGCTCGAGCGACGAAATTACACGAGGGCCGCGGTATCCGAGGCTATCAAAGACCTGCTTCTGCGTTACGCTGAGGAAAAAATATATATATATATATATATATATATATATATATATATATATATATATATATATAAAATTTTAGCGCCGCGTCTGGGCGATTTCATCTGAACGGTTTACCACGTGTATTCATGCAGTCGCTTTTATTAAAACCTGAGTTTTAGATCTAAGCACAGCAAAATCTTGACTGCTCTAACATAACCCCCTCTAAAAATAACGTTAAAATAGAAAAAAAAGACCTAATTGAAGCTCCTGGAATTATCTTCTCTGCCTGCAATTTATGCTGTGGTGGATTTCGCCTTCCTTTTCTTGCGAGGATTATCTATTTTTCTCACTTCAGTGTTATTTGAAATATCATGCTAAGTATAGCTCCGCGGTTACAACAATATTGCACTTTTAATTGCGTGCACATGGTTCTAACTTGGTCTTAGTGTACAGAAGAAAAAAAAATATGGCACGAAAAAGTATATACTTGAGCTCCCTGGATTTTTAACGACAACGGCTTGTGAATTAAGTACAACAGTGTTTAGGAGCAATACTGTGTATTGTAAAATTTCACAATAGCGTCTTTATCAACGCCAATCATCACAGCCTTTCGAAATAATATCTCGGTCCTTTCAGGGAAGATTCAGAAGCCCTTTGTGAAATTATTGAAAGCCTGGTAATTTGGGAATCGGAACAATTCTCTTTTTCAGCGTAAGACATTGCCTGGCGCTCCTCGAACTTGTTCCACTGTTCGTGCTCGTGTGCTCGGTACACGCGTGTTCTGCCGTATTCCCATACATGTAATTTCAATATGTCATCCATGTTATACTATATATGCTATCACACGATGCCTTATGACCCCGCAGACTTCTACAATGTTCAGAAAGACGCCATATTTATGTTTTTTTTTTATAGAGCGCGGATGGACGTTGAAGAACGGCTACCTACACGTAAGCTATCCCACACGCTGGACACATCCTACTATGTTCCGCTACTATTATTACTGAGAAAACACTCCTTTCGTCTAAGTAGTTTGCTCTAGAACGCAATATTGCCAATTGTAAGGTATGTTGAGATACCATTAACTCTTGATCTCCCTAAAGAAATGACACTTGCTCAAGTGAATCGCAAGGATTAGGTTAAGGTGATGCCGAGAAGTGAAATTAGTTTTGGTGACAACCTGACTTTATATGACTAGAATAACCCATAACGTAAGTCACGTTGGCGCATTGCAGGGCGAAATACGAGACAACTGTAATTGTTACCTTCGTGATACCCACATTGCACGTACTCGTCGGAGTGAAAATGTTCATTTCGTCATGTGTTAACAGAGCAGAAAAATCACCAATCGTGTTATGAAGAAGGCCAACTTTATACATTATAATTCCTTAAAACGCTCTGGTACATGTGGCAATAATGTCAATCATTATATAATATGATTTGGCATTATCACTCCCCTAATGTTTCTTACCACGCAGCATCAGAAATTTAGTGCTCTCCAGCATTCCCGTGCATTTGGTTTGTAATTATTACAGACGTTACCTTCTCAATCTATTTACTTTAGAAAAGGGGATAGGCAAGCACTCTTGAAAAATGATGCTAGTTATTCCACCTTCATTACATGGTGAGTGCTTTTGATATTTTCCCAGGCATAATTTGGTCGAATCAACGGCGAGTCGAAGGACACTTACCGGTCGTTTAAAGGGGCACTAAAAAAAAACATCAGATCAGTTAAGATAGTCACATTAATGTTTAGCAGCTCAATTTCATATGTTTTGACAAAGGCTGATTATATAACCACGAAAATTGAAGTACAATTTATCTTTTTGACTTTCGCACAGGAGCCGCGATTTCACTGTCGTCATTATGATGTCGCCGATTTCAGGACTTTCTCGCGCATTTCACGACTTTTGCGGGATAAAATTTCCTGTCAGTGAAAGAAACAGCGCGAAATAAACGCGGACAAGGGAGGAACACAGGACAATCGCCCTCCTGTGTCCCTTGTCCGTGTTTATTTCTCGCTGTTTTTTCGCCGATGGATTCTTGCCAACTAGCTCGCATTCATACCCTTTTAAGTTTACCGTAGCTTGTCAGCTTGATCATTTGCTTGCTTTCTCATCGCGATATTTTTATACTTTATTCATAAATAGTTATCCGGCAGCGTGCAGACACTATCGATATCTCTGACGTCACTGGGAACCAGTGCGGTAATTCCGAGGTGGTGTCGACCGCAGTTTTTAGCTTTTTCGTGCTTTTTGCTTATAGCAAGCCGACGTACGCAATAAGACTTACGATTCGGTGTTAATAAAGTGTAATACACCTATCTATGCAAGTTGGCGTCTGTTTAAGAAACCTTTGCGTGCTTTGAAACGCTTCGTGCACTTCTACGAAGAACTATACGTCATAGTTTGATACCGGGCACCACACAGACACGGTCAGCATGCTCACAGTGACAATGTCTCGCGGGGCGAGAACTCTTCGAGTTATGAAAGTTGTGGTGCTGCACACGCAGTCTATGGTGGCAAAACAGGAAGTTTACTGGTCCGTAATGTGGAGGTCTGCATATAGAGCATCATATTAGGCGGACCAATAAATTTATCTCGTGGCAAGACGCGGGGTGTACATGCCCGACTATACAGGGTGTGTTCTTTTAGTTGCACCAAATTTTTAATATTGGAAAAAATATAAGTCATGGTAACGTTATGTTTACCATTTGAGCGTACGGATAGGTAGCCTCTAGATACAGAGCGATTTTCGCAGTTAGGTGTCTAATTAGCGAATTTACAGTAATTACGTTTCTAATTATCAACAATAGGTGGCTTCAGCAAATGAGTACATCGGGGCCCGTCCTCGACACTACCTATCCGAACGATCAAATTTTGAATAGCGGATTTCATGTGGGAGCTACGCGAACAATTAGTTCCCCTTGGCAGGCTCCTTGAAAGTGAAACTGGCTGGAAAAAGAGCGTCTGTATCGTCGACGTCGCCGCCCCCCTGCCTTTCGTGACGTCTCCGAGGTCACCACCGGTCGGGCCCCGCGAGCAGCTTGCGTTATCTCCTTGCTGTCTGCGGCGTTGGCCTAGCGCTTCAATGCCAGCAGTGCGCCAAATTTGCTTCATCATTCCGTTGGGCGTCACGTGCCCACTCCCACCGACAAAATGCCAATTCAGGGGCCCAAAGGAATGACGAAGTAAATTTGGCGGCCCACCGGCATTGGAGCGCTGGGCCAACGCCGCAGGCAGCAAGGAGATAACGCAAGCTGCTCGCGGGGCCCGACCGGTAGTGACCTCGGAGACGTCACGAAGGGCAGGGGGGCGGCGACATCGACGACACAGACGCTCTTTTTCCAACCAGTTTCGCTTTCAAGGAGCCTACCAAGGGGAAGGGGAACTAATTGTTCGTGTAGCTCCCACATGAAATCCGCTATTCAAAATTTGATTGTTGGGATAGGTAGTGTCGAGGACGGGCCCCGATGTACTCATTTGCTGTAGCCACCTATTGTTGATAATTAGAAACTTAATTACTGTAACTTCGCTAATTAGACACCCAATTGCGATAATTGATCTGCATCTAGAGGCTGCCTATCCGTACACTCAAACGGCAAACATAACGTTACCGTGACATATATTTTCCATGTTTAAAAAATTGGTGCAGCTAAAGAAAGAACACCCTGTATTTCTGATAGGCGGCTCGCATTTCTAACCCCCCATATTCTAGAACCTTCATTCCCTTAACACTCCACCTTGACTCGAGAAAGTGGAGGGCAGTGCTGAACAACGGCAAAGATAAGCGCTGCGCTTCAGTAACGTCCCGCGACAGTTCTTGAAAAGCGTAGCGTCAGCTTCAGCCAAGGTACGGCGCTGCGGTCACTTAAATGGAGTGGAGGAAGAGCTTCGAGTCGAGGTTCGCTTGAGGATACAGGGGCAAGGCGTCCGAAAGCTTGGTCGCTATTAATGGCCGGATTTCGTATCTCAGTTTAGCAGCGAGTATAATTAAAGAACAACACAATGACAAGCTTCGCTCCGCTACGATCGCGCGTTTTTCAAGAATCCGAAACCTTGCGAGGACGTCTCACGAACGAAAAAAATGTAACCCACGCCGCGACCTCTGTTAGGTTTCATTGAAAAGACGCAAAGGCAGCTATCTGTACATGTGTGGCAAAAAAGCGGCCATAACTAGACAGCATATAGATAAACATGAAATTTATGACCGGTATTATAACGTGCGCCGCTAAATCGACAGCACTATAACGAATCAATAATGGTTGCAGCTTCGTACTCAGTTGTTACCCTTGCCGATCACTTGAAACAACGTCTTTCTTTAAGCACCACTCGCGCTCACTGTATCATGCACGATTCACCATTTCTGTACACCAGATCGTTTCATCTTCCAAACACAAGCAGCAGTGCGCAACATCGGGGGCAAACGAAGCAAATCCGCACCTCGTACGTGCAAGAACGCACACAAGAAAGACGGACATGTGTGGCGCACACCGACACGTTATACTAGCGACCCCTATTCGCGTCGTGAAGCATTCGCAATTCGAGGGGGGTCTTCTGCGACGCCCGCCGGTGCTAAGGACGTTCCCTTCTCGCGAACGCTGGTGTCTCTGTCGGCGATTCGTGCCTGTTTCCGGTTCCAAGCTGTCCCAATCCGCGCCGTTACATTGCTGCCCGCGCTGATTCGCGCGGTACACACGCAGCACGTCGTGGGGGTGGCCGCAGCAACAACAGCAGCACAGCAGCACAGTGGCGGCAGCATCAGACGACGCTTAGCGGCGGCGATGGGCGGTCGCCGTTCCGGCCTGTTAGATGGGCCGGATGTCGGCGTGCTGTGTCTCCTTGTGCCTGCGCAGGTCCACTTTCCTCTGGAAGGCCCGGCCGCACACATCGCAAGCGAACGGCTTGAAGCCCGTGTGCTTGCGGCTGTGGGTGATCAGGTTCGAGGACTGGCTGAACGCCTTGCCGCACACAGCGCACTTGTGCGGCTTCTCACCTGCGAAATGACAAGAGGACAGGCGCATGTAAGCATGGGGCAAACCCGCTGAATACGTTCTTCTCCTCTGCGTGTAACAAAGCCGGAGCTGAGAGCGTGCTTCATCATCATCACCCCCATCTTGATCATCACCATCATTATATTTATGTTCGCTGAAGAACGAATGCTTCTCCCGGATACCGATCTCCAATTACCCCGGTCTCGCTCCAGCTGACGCCATGTTACACCTGCTAATTTCCTAATTTCATTACACCACCGAGGTATGCCGCCGGTGACTGCGCTTCTTTTCTCTTTGCACCAATACACCTATTGCGTAACTTAATTTGCGGTTATCTGTTCTATACCTACTACATGGCCTTCCAAACGCCATTTCTTCCTCTTAATGTCAACTAGAAAAATGGCTACCCCCCTTTCCTCTCTAACTCACCAGCCAACCGCTTACACGAGAACAGGACGCAATCGACTCCTCAAGCATCGAAAGTTTCAGTGGAAATTAACCCAGCATAATATTGGACGAGTAAAACCTGGGACTGTATTTAGGAAACTTTATTTGTTTCGCCATTGGAGGCCCGGTCCGAAAATAATTCCTTCGCTATCATGATTGCGTCTGTTGTTACGAGTTTTTCGAAAGATTAAAACTGCTTTGCAAATGCACAAGTAACAAACACAAGAATGGTGGGTGACTCCTTTGAAAATTTTCCCCGTGCACCAAGCCTGAAGTGTGCCGGTCTTTAGTGGCTCCTGTCGAAGAGAGAGAGAGAGAGAGAGAGAGAAAATTCTTCGAACAAATACACTGTTCTTTTGCATTATCTCGAGTAAGCCAGTGCGCTGTGTTTATAAACACTCAACTGATCTAGCGCAAATAGTTATTACAAGGTGCGAGTTCACGGCGGTCGTTTGCCGCTGTTTGATCAATGTATGTGTTCTTCTTCAAGCTTGTTCTAATCGTGCCGTTAATGGTCTAGACAATATGCAAGACAAACTTACGATGCATAAACATGCTAGAAAAAAAGTAAAACCAATATTACGACAATGCCATCAGTACACAGTGTCCGTCAGAAGGTTTCTATCGAGTATATACTCAAGCAATAAAAAAATTCCATAGGCTGACTTGTATCAAAGTCCAACTCAATAACCCTCTAACCAAGTTCTGTGACAAAGTGTACAAAAATTCACAAAGTTCTTTTTTTTTATTCGAGCAAACTATTATTCCCTATATCTCTATTCAAAAATAGAATGCATGTGTTGTTTAACTCTTAAATTAACTAAAAAGTATAGAAAAATGGTCTCTATAACGTAAAACTATTCCAATATCTTTTTATTCCAATCTCCTGACATCAAATTTATGTAACCGCCGACGCAAGCATAAGGCGGTGAACCGCAGCGTTGTCTGAACAGCCAAATTAAACGCTGTCCTCGTTTATAGGAGGTCACTTTTGTTTGCTTTTAAAACGAATATCATTGCTCACATTGTGTGGTTTTTCTTATCTAATTGGCTAACAAAAGGCGAGGAGCACGTTCAAGTGGGCAGGGTCTTGATGGGGTCGAGCCAGCGCGGTGAAAATGGATAACCGGATGCAGGGAGTGGTGCCGGCGTCTGCGATTGGTCCGCTTCCCCTTATTTAGCTTGCAATGGGTGGTCGAAATTCGCGGCGGCGTGCTACAGAAACTTAAGAATGCCGCTAAAACGGATCCTCAGCAAAGAATAGTTGGCAGAGCGACGTCATAAACGTGCCGAAAGGGCTCAATAACGTAATACGGCCAAGCAAAAACGGCCACGTGCCTTCCGGCAGGAGCGAGTAGCAAGTATCTGAGTTATCGACGGGCAGCCATCTTCTATTCCTTTCCGAACGGGACAGTCTCCGACTAATCAGAAAAAAAAATCAGTTTTGTTCGTCATAGTAATGGATCTTTAAAGCATCTTTGACCCAGCGAGTTCTCGCGGTTTGCGACATCGCTTGGCAGACAGGCGATGTGGACGCAGCCCGAAAATTTTTGACCAATAGCAGAGGACTAATGGCGAAACGGCGTTGAATCAGAAATAATTATTTTTCTTTTGTTTAGTCTAACAATGCATAATCAATGCGCCACGTCATAAATGGGGAGCGATCGTGATTTTCGTGACGTCGCGTCACAGACAGGCGAAATGTGGGTGGCCCAAAACAGTTTTTGACCAATCGAGGAGGGCTGATTGCAGAATTGGAATAGAAAAGTTTGGAATAGCTTTGCGTTATAGCGCTCCTAATTTCGCTTGGCTAGCCCCGAACCCACCGAAACCTTCTCCCCTTCTGCGTGCTGCTCGCTTCTGGTCAGCCTATTAGATAAGGAAAACCTGTCAAGTAAGGCAATGCTATTCGCTTTTTGAAAGCAAACAAAAGTGGTCTCCTATGAACGAGGAAAGCGTTTGATTGGACTGTTCAAACAATACTGCGGGTCACCGCTTGGTGTTGCGTCGGCAGATACGTCAATTTGACGTCAGGCGCTTTGAAATAAAAACAGATTGGAATAGTTTTGCGTTATAGGGACCAAATATGCGCACAATCGGCGAAAGTCAAACGAATGGCGCGAACAGAATTCACGAGCACAGCTCGTCTCTGGCGAGCAAAGCACGAGGAGCCTGGATGAGTACGGCTCCAATATTGTTATACAAACAGCTATAGGACGAGTACAAATTGGACTTGGCAGTTAAAGAGCTGAGGAAAACAGAAGGACAGATATAAATCCGGCCAAGAAGAAGCAGGTTGACTTATGCCCTCTGATAACCTGTTACGTAGTTACGTAGTTAAAAGTCGCGAGAAGAAAGTGCATACCGACAACTACAACGGCAAAAAGAACGGCTAGAAAACGCAGCGTCAGTCAAAACTAATACCTGCCGTCAGGTTTACTGAGACAACTTGGTAGTGCATACGTATACACCATGAATACCGAGTAGTCTCCGGTCTTCCGGAGGCGGCAGCTAAAATTATTCCGGCGATCACTGTCGCCACTTCGTCGGTGTATGCGTACAACACGTCGCGCCCGTTAGAAAAGAAGGTAATATTAAAAGAAAAGCGCGCGAGAAAGCCCCCAAATGCTCCCCTCGGCCAGCTCCCGCTCTGCGGCATGTAAAAGAGCAATTGGGCCGACGATTGCCGCGATCAGTGCGCCTCATGAAGCAGACAGAGTGAGGGGGAGGGGGGGGGGCACCCACATCTCCCCCCTTAGTCCGCCAGAGAGCGCGCCCGCGCACGCGTGCGGCCGGGGGGGACGCAGCCGACGTGTCACGTCGCAGCGAACCCATCGCGTAACACATTCAATATGTCGAGCTGCTGCTCCTTTCTTCTGTTGCTCTTTTGTGCGGTGGCGGCGGCGGCAGCCCCTCTTGCTCTCAATGACTAAATCAGCGAGTAATTTTTCGTGGGAGCCGTCTCTGTGCCGCGGCTACGCCGGCGACCCCGGGGGCGAGGAGAGGGACACTCCGGGGAGGCCCCCCCTCGGGGTCTTTCAGGCGGCGTGTTCAGCCGCGGGCTCCCAAGATGAATGGGCCCAGTTTCAGTGAATAGCTATCGACAGTGAACCCTAGCGGGGGCGCGCCACGAGGAAGGCTCGCTAGCGTGGACTGGGAGAGCCTGTGGTGGAGCCACGTTCCATGTGAGGAGGGAACGAGCAAAACGCGCCGTCACGCCGCTTCGGGTGCCGGGAACGCGAAACGGTGTACAGCACCGCGGGGTCTGCGTCGCTTCGGCTCCCCTGTCATATCGGCGCTTCATTTTATTGGGAAGAAACGTCGATTGAAGGTAATGAAGTGGTGCTCATAACAGCCAGAAGAAACATTTGTCGCAAAATTATTGGCTATCACAGCATGTCGAAGGTGAGGGAAAGGGAGGTGAGGTGGCACGCATGTTTTTTGTACCGCGTTCCTTATTGTTTTGCAGTGAGCGACCGTACAGGATATAATTGTTCGCAAAAATATCAATTCCCGCTACTCTTGATGCTGGGTATAATGTTATCCAAGGTGGCAGGCCAGTGACGAAAATCACGTACGGAAGAAAAGCAGCTTAGGTGGCTACGGCCTCAGCTGTTTCCTATAAATGAAGGCCGATTATCACATCAGCCGAACAAATACAATACCACTCCATTTGGTGCAGACGATGGCACGTCACATAATGTGGGTTGGATTAACTGCGCGATGATTTATAAAACAATCACTTTCTATGTTCAAGAGGTGCATTATGCTGAGCTACGTAAAATCAGATAAATAAGAGGCTCTGTATTCATGGGACACGTTCAGTATAATGATGGCCAACAATTCGAGCTATTAATTTTATGCCATTACGAACTCCGACATGCCGTCGACGATGCCGCTCAACGTCACTTATACACGTACATTGTCATTCTCTACACTGAAGCAAAAGTAAACTTAAATCGGCCAATATGGGATGCATTCTTGTTTTAAAGAAGTAAAAGAAAAACAACAGTGTACGCGACGTTGTTTGGGATATTGGCTGAACATTTGAACATGAGCTTACTGCTCTCATTTGCGACTCTAGGTACTGCCAGTAAGGAAGTGACCCGTGTTTCCGACATTCATTGAAACTTATAAGTGCTTTAAGTTCAAGTAGTGTAAGTTCAAAGTGCGTAGTAACGAATTGAGGGTTATTAGTCTGTTCCGTTATGTGAGTTATGCACTGCTTCACAATCACGGTCAATGCGCTTGATATTGACAAGGAAAAAAGAAATAGAACGCAGCATTCGAAGCTTCTTCACAGCGAAATTGTGAAAATTGACGGAGTGCACATGCACTGGTAAGGCTCATTTAGGGAGAAGTGCTTAATCTCGTACGCAAACAGGATACCTCAAATGAAAAGACACAATCTTGTGTTTGTTGGGACAGGCTCCTGACTTGGGGTCCTATATGTCTAGTGTTGGTTGTTTTTTACGGAACAATCTTCCTCTTCAGTTAAAGCAACATAAAGCTTTTTTTTTTTTTTGCGTTGCTCAGACGCTATCACGAAGAACTGTATTAGTTGTTCAAACTCTGTTTTGTAGGCTAATCTGATATGCGGCCAATGTGATATATAAAGGCGTCCCCAATCTGTGTATTTAAGCATCTATTTTTACTATTTCTGCATGGATTCATGCTAGCATGATGCTACTGATCCAGATTCTTCTCAGCATGTTTCTTGTATGACCTTATACTTTGACTAATAAAAATTTAATTCAATTCAATACAGGCAGTACTTCTTGAACCAATATTGTTCAAGCTCATCCCTGAAAAACCGCCTCCACAAATTTCAGCCTCACCTCCATTTTTGTTTGGAACAATAGGTGTAGCCTCAACTGATAATGCTTTGTTTCGTTCACTAGGTTCCGATATCATATTTTACCTCTAAGTATTAGTTTGCCCAGGTGTGCTATAGCACAATGTCCGCAATGCCGTGTATGAAACTAAATATAAAATTAGGTTCTGCTGCTTCTTGCTACCTCACTCTCTGCCCATCTACCAGCAGTAGGCTTGTGTAGTATTCTGAAAATAAAAATAACATCGAGAATAGCGAGAAGAGACGAGCCGGTGCTCCCCCCGCTTAAATATTCTCGCATCTCCTGGAATAAACAATTTCTATAATAAAGAAGCGATGGGCACGTGATACCCGCCAACGAGTGCTGAGGAAGTGTTCATTGCGCAAGTAATGACCACAGTAAGCTTATGGTACAACCTTCCGCTTTCAAGGTAGGTGCACACACCCGCCGAGGGCTTTAGCTCTGGACGATGGTCCCGTGACTGTACGTCCCAGCGCGGAGGAATCACGTGCCTATTCACAGGGGCACCTCCCTCCCCCCCCCCCTCCCCGGCCTCCTCACAGCGTCCCATTCCTCCAGGGGCCTTGGTAGGCAGCGACCCTGGTGGCGTGCATTGTTAATGGCCAGCCTGATTGTGTGTGCCTCGCCGATGGCGTAATAGCAGCGGGGCACAGCGGGGTTGGCCGGCGAAGAACGCGCGGCGCAGCGCCCTTACGGGGCGCAACACGTCCCCAGGGCAATTAAGTAATCTGGCCATCTGCATTCAATCACACGTGGTATGTACAACGCGACTAGGAGAGGAGAAGCGGCGAGGGAATGGTGAGGAGATGGGACGGGTTCTTTTTGGGCGCGGTGTGGGTGGTAGGGAGCGTAGGGCGTAGGGCGGGGGGGGGGGGGGGGGGGAGGAGGAGGAGGGGCAACGCAAGCTTCGCGCTGTGGTCGCGTGGCAACCGGTCTGAAACGCGTCACTGCGTTTTTCACCCGCGAGCTGTACCCTTGACTATTTTTTCGCAGTGGTCTTCATTACTGTCAAATCAATTATTTAGTGGATTCTTTCCGTCTTTTCGGCGTTTTCTCCCGTCATTTCCGAAGCCGGGTGATTAAAGGCGTGGTCGCCTAGGTCAGGTACAATAGAGAGAGATAATTAAATAGCAGCAGTTCTGAAGGAATGATGAAATAAGTGGCGCAAGATCTTCTAGCCAATCCGAGAAGACGTCGAGAATCGATTAACAGGACCATCGTATTATCAATGTAGCGTAAAATCATTCCGTAAAGCCTATGTTATAGGATTTCATTTTCTCTTTTTTTCACCTCAAGCACCAGCTGAGAAAATGGCACAACGAAATTGTAGTTCCAATCGGTTTTCCACACATCTACACATCGAGTCTTTCTTGTTATCTTTTCGCGGCATAGATCCCTAATGAAAAGACGGTGTCCAAGCCTTCTGTTACTTTTTCAAGATATTTTACAATCACTGACATCACGACTTAACAGCCTTTCACAGAGAACGCTTATAATGTGTATACAGCAGGTATACCGACTAATTTAATGTTAGGTAGAATCGTAGATGCGTTAGAACAACAACGCCAAAAACGATATTTCACAAGTGACGGAATTGAGAGAAAGACAAAGGCGTTATGAAAAGATGTCTTACAGCTTTAAAGAAATCGTGTTTGGAGGCGATGCGTGTCCATATTGAGAGCTTCGGTTACGGAGTCAATCATTCGCATATATTTCTCAGATGTGTATGTCAGCCTGTTTTGCTTTCCAGCTGAAGGAATCGTGCCAGAGGTGTGTGAGTCAGAAAACTTTATTTCGAATCAGAACGATTCGCGTCCGGCGAGTTAGTGGGCTGGGGCACCCGCCGAGGTTACGGCCAAGAGTTCTTGCCTCCCGGCGGCTTCCTCGGCCTGCTGGACTGTCCAGAGTTGGTCTTCCAGGTTCGAGCTGAGCAGCGCGGCCTGCCATCGCACGCGGAGGCTGTCGATGGAGGTCTCGCTCTCATTGTCGTGTATTAGTCCCTGGCATTCCTATATCATGTGTTCTAGCGCGGCTCTGGTGCCACACACTTTGCATCTATTTGTTGCGTATACGTCTGGATAAATAGCGTGCATTAGTGTCGGACTCTTGTATGATTTGGTTAGTAGTTGTCGCCACAGGACAGCTTGCGATCTACTGAGTTGTGGATGGGGTGGTGGATAAGTACATCTTTGCATCTTGTAATGGTTGGTGATGTCGTTGAACCTGGTCATTCTGTCTTCCAAGTGGTGGTGTCTTGCATTTATAACAATACAACTGTGCGCGGTGAGACAAGAATGTCGCGACGAGGGACGAAACACAGGCAATGAAGAGGAGAGCTGTTGCGAGGTGTCTAAAAAATGGCTGTGAAATATCATTTTTGGACTGTAGTTTGTTTTTGCGCAATCCTCACCTAGACAAGGCATGACGGCTCTGTGTAATTAAAATCGTTTGATTCGAGATAACTACAAAAAATGGGTAAAATTAATTCTCTGGTTAATTTCATCAGCATCGCACGCGTCACTTGAAAAAAATAGGCGACCATGCGGGCGTTAAGGTGATCCTCCTATGCACCTGCCAAGCTAAGTAAACTCTTTGAGAATGCGCAAGAAGTCTAGTACAGAGGCAAGATACCATATTCCTCTAAGAATACAGTGTGGCCTTGCGTGCGCTCTCACTGTCTGGTGTGGCATGATCTATTTAAGCCCTCTGTCTGAACACTAGGCTCTGTAAGTCCTATCCTAACGTCTCTTAGACTGTCCAAAGCATTTGTAGGCTTTCGCTGCAGCGATTGTAGTTATGCTATTGGTACTATCCCAGCTAAAACACCCAAGTCAGGGGCCGAAGGGATAACGCTTTTCGTTCGTAAGTGTTCTTTGCCATTGGCCGGTTACCATCGCTAATAATACATCCAGCATCAGGATAGACCATAATCTTTTCTTACGAACAAATCTAGCGTGATACATTCTTGTGCATCAGAAACTCGCCCTCTGGAGTAACTTCACACGACTGCTGCTTGCATAGCACTTTCGTGAAAAGAAATTGAGTAATGTGTTATGTCTTTCGTTGAAAAGAAAACTGCATCATCATTGCATTCTACCGGTACTATCATATGGGGCAGAAAGTTGGAGGTTAACGAAGAAGCTTGAGAACACGTTAAGGATCTCGCAACGAGAGATGGAACGAAAAATGCTAGATGTAACTTTAAGAGACACGAACAGAGCGGTGTGGGTCAGAGAGCAAACGGAGCTAGAGGATGTTCTAGTTGACATTAAGAGGAAAAATGTACCTGGAAAAAATGTACTTGTACTTCGTAGACAAATAACCGGTGGTCCATTAGATTTCGAGAGGGGGTACTTAGGGAAGGGATGCGCAGTTGAGAACGGCAGAAGATTAAGTGGGGTGATGAAATTAGGAAATTTGCAAGCACAACTTGGAATCAGCTAGCGCAATACAGGGGTAATTTGGGATCATTGGGAGATGCCTCCGTCCTACACTGGGAATGAAAATAGGTAGCTGAAGAAGAAGAAGATGATGATGATGGTGATGATGATGATGGTGCTGTGTTGTACAAGGTATAATAAGTACTCTTGTTTTTTTCTCTTTGCTGTTATAGCGAAGCTGCTTATGGCTAAGGTTCCGTGTATTTTTCATGTCTGTCAACAAATCCGCGTGTGCAAAAACTCAACTACCGAATTTGATGCGAAATTGCTTTATTCTATGGAAAAGCTTATACGTCTCATTTCTTGGATATTAATTTTCACTAGATTAGTTATCAATGGATACTATTTTCAAGATCAGCAGCCTCTCAGGTAGATATTTCTTTTTCTTGCTTACGGGGGTATAAGCCATTACTTAAGGGGCTATAAGCCATTCATTCTCTTACGTGACGGACAAATTTCTCATTGGGTAGGCATAGAAATGCTTACACATTTAACAACGAAGGTGATACGAGAATGTGTGTGCGCACCTATTATCACTCTTGTTTTATCAAAGCTATCCCCCCAAAATTATATGACAATTGGCCGCTATCACCACGAATTGTAAAATTTGTAGAATTCCCGTCTGCTGTCAGTACATGGGCTTCCACGGGAGGGAAACGGACAGCGAAATGTTTGTCTTCTAGGATAAAACTCTAGTCCTTCCAAATTTCATTAGGTAATTAACAAAGAAGTATGCTCAATCGCAAATTACAAGCAAACCTGTTTTGTTTCGTGCACTCCTTTGGACTACGCCTGATTCAGTTTTTTTTTTTTTTTCGTGCACACGTTTGGATTTGCTGTCCAACCACGTTCACACTATGAATTGGGGGCAAATTCGAGAGCATAATGACAGCGTCACGGGCATTTCAGCTTTACAGAGTGGATTGGCCCCAATTCTTGTTTGACGTGTTAACATGAATTACGTAGATAAGTCATTCAAGATATCTGTCTCAGTTTTCAAATAAAATAATTGTCAGATTTACGACCCGAGCTTCTTTTCTCTCTTCCAAGCCTCAGCTCCGGTGCTTGGTGCAACAAGGCAAAATGACAGAGAATATTTCTTTAATTTTTCATTTACGCTGGCACAGCTCGGCATTCTCACACCGACCACTTGCTCGCGGAAATCTTCGTAGAAATTCATAAAAAGAAACACTTACGCTAGAATTATTCGTAAGGGGAACTTCCAGGCAATCCTAATGTTATACTATTATGACATATTATTAGCGAAGACCGCTGGTCAATCGCATAGAGAACTTACGATCGAAAACCTTTGTGAATACTGCCCAGATTACTTCAACGACTAAGCTCACAAATATTTCCGTTCGAAAAACGTATTTGCCATCAGCAGGCCGCATTCTCTCCTATCATGGTCGACATAACGATTCTTTGGCAACAGCTCTTAGAAAGAGTTTTCGCATAACAGCCTTCTTGTGTATACTTGTGCGTAGCTATAACAGGAAATAAGCAACACATACTTTTACAGCGCCAGCCACAGCAGTGAATAATAGCAGTAGTACTATTAAAAAATGCTACTCTTTGTGTGAGGAAGCCGACAGTTTTCGCTCGGAATTCGAGAGAGGGCGGCTGAGAAGAGAGTACTTTCGGGCGGTCTGCGGAATGCAACCGTGCGTGCCTTCGATTCGGCGCCAGGGCAGCCAATGACCTCCGAGGTGTCGAGGAAAGGGGCGGGAGGAGACATTTGAAGACAATTCTCGGCACAGTCTTGTTTCCTTCCACGAGAGCGCGCAAATTCCATTCTCCGCGCCGTCTTCCACTTGCCTTTTTTTTTTTCGCCTTTCGTCTTCTGCGGCCGACCGTAGCTGCGCTCCCTTGCTCCAATGTTCTGCCATTCCGTGCCGCAACGCGGGCCTTTTTCAACCGCAGAAAGCGGTTTTCGCCGCACCGCGAATCACCTCGCAGTGAAGCCCACAGTGTGGAAAGCGACCGCCACTTTTACAGGGAGAAGATGGTAGCGGCAATGCCTGGGGGAAAAAAATAGTTTTTGTTTTGTTTTGTTTCATCTCGGGAACCTTCGGAAACAGAAGCGAGAAAGAGGCACTCGGTGAATTCCTCCGCCACGCTGCGCTATCTTCCGTCTTTCGCTTCTTTCTGAGCCGCGCTGAGGCGTCAGTGTTATAAGTCCGCGATAAGGATGAGAGTCGAAATGAGATTCCAGACGACATTTAGACGAGTACTCTTTGAGGAATAGGATGCGGCTGGTGCGCGTTTAGAGTAAGCAATAAAACATAATCTGCAGCCTGGGATCCACTTGTGTGCGAGCGCGGCGCGTTCTATATCCTCGTTTCTCGAACGAGGTGATAGCGAAAAGAGCATGAAAGAATGAAAGAGCAAAACGAAAGAGAGTTCCTTTCTCCTATAACTTGGGGAATCTCTTCATGCCTGCAGAATTTGTCTTTTTATTTTTTTATTTATTTTTTTCTCGTCACACAGCATTTCTTCAACATCTCCGTGCGTCCGCCTATGCCCGTACAAGAAGAAAGATAAGCTTAAGAGTACGAACTGAAATCATCCAAAAGAAAGTTAGAAGAAAGAAAATAATAAGTATAGGCGCACTATGAAGTGTAAAAAAGAATGTGAAAGAAAATCTAGAATGGGGACAATTTGAGGGCGCCAAAGTTGGCGCATCTTATTGGCAATAAATCAAGAAGTGTAATATTTCTGTTCGCGTTTTTTTCTCTTCCCTTCCCGCTCCCTCTTTTTTCAGTACTCGAGGAAAGTTTTTATCGAAACTCTGCGGCGCTTTGAAGAAAAGGGGGGGGGGGGATGTTGGCGAATGCACGTCGGAGGCTGACGTGCGGCGGAAAGTGGGCGAGATTCCAGCGACGTTTTCGTGGGCGTCGCCTGCGGTCGGGGTCTGTCGTCGTTGGTGCTGGCGAGATTATTACACAGCGCGCACGCATCGTTCCGCGAACGCGGTGGTGATTGAGGGCTCCAGGCGCGAAGAGCGTGCCTCCCCCAACCCCTCTCCTCTTACTTCGCCCTCCCTTTTCATATCACTCACACGCCTCGGCGAAGCTTGCCCGCCGCGTGGATCAGGCTCCAGTCCTACTAGGCGCACCAATCCGCCTCAATAACAGGCGACTTGCTGGAACCAACCTTTGACAGAGAATATATGACCTAGGCGCTACGCCCGCTAGAACATTAACCTTCCACGCTGCGCCGCTGCGATTTATTCATTGTGTTAGTGCGCACCAACGCTATTCAATTAGCCCCAACGCAAGACTTGATACCTTGTGCCCTTTGCACCCCCTTGAGTCAAGGCTAATTTGACGAAACAATGTCTCTTGCGCGTTGTCGCTGCTTCTGAAACTTTCAAGCCGTTTCGTGTCTAGTTGAGCAAAATTATTTTACTCTGCTTAGATAATATTCACAATATAATACCACGGCTCACAAAGATCGCTCTTTCCCTCGCCTTCTTGTAGTTCGCTTTTAACCATAGCTTTCAGTAGCTCAACAATCAGCCTCCACTGGTGTCATGCACAAGCTTAAGAAGTGTTTGTGAACTGTTTGCCACTTACTAAAAGTTAGGAGTTCGCAAATATTGGTTCCCTGAAGGCAAATGGAGCAATTATGGAATATTTTCCAAATAGTTTACCAATACTCGAGTTATCGAACATGGCGCCGCGGCAAATACAAGTCTTGTGAAAACGTTGGCTTCAGCATCAGGCTTTCCATGTTTCCCCACCACCCGACATGGTTGCTCAGTGGCTATGGTGTTGGGCTGCTGAGCACGAGGTCGCGGGATCGAATCCCGGTCACGGCGGCCGCATTTCGATGGGGGCGAAATGCGAAAACACCCGTGGTACTTAGATTTAGGTGCACGTTAAAAAACCCCAGGTGGTCAAAATTTCCGGAGTACTCCACTACGGCGTGCCTAATAATCAGAAAGTGGTTTTGGCACGTAAAACCCCATAATTTAATTTAATTTTTTGTTTCCCCACTGCTAATTACATTACGCTCTTTCATTGGTAGCGCAACATTGCACGCGTAATGCGGAGGTTGTGGGTTCGGCTCCTACCAGCGGCAAGCTTTCTTTTTTTTTTTCGAGCACTTTTATCTCCCTTTAGCTTATCATTTCTATAATTCAATTAAAACGACAAATGATTTCCCCTATGCTTTCCTTGGCTTCGTTATGTGTTGGCGTCATATGGTTGTGACAAACAAACAATGGGCCTTTCGGTTGCCCTAACTGTAGTTCATGATACCCTTTAATGTCATATTACCTACCCCTGTGTTGAATGAACGCTAAAAAGAAGCATTGAAACAGTACTAAATTACTGTACCGAGTATTTCTCCGCATTTTACAGCGACGAAAAGCTGCCTATTAGCGGAGAAATTAAGCGGAAGCCTTTGTTTATTTAATTGCGTGCTCAAATTGGAGTGTCCTTGGTGTGGTCGTGACGTCACATATTTCCCGGTGTGTTAACATACTCGCGCCATCTCAATGTAAAAGGCAGGAAGCAGCGGGGAGTGGGCAAGCGTTGCTAGGCTTTGTTCTCCCCTTTTCACAATTTTTTTATTAATAACCATTACCTATGCGCACATAGACTATCAAGGCTTCTGACGTCATAGGCAGTATTTGCTGGCATTATAAGTTGGCGTGGTCCCTTCGGCAGAAGATTTTGAAACATGAAATTACCTTTTGGCATAATGCGTACAAAAATGCAACTGAAACGTCGCACACAAAACATTCGTTGGGACACTTCACGACACGGCTGCGCACAGCATGCTGATCCACGTATCGTTCCACGGGATGCTATGTTGGCCCCTTGTCATCCCGTGTGCATTACCGGACCGGTTACCACTGTGGATGGCATCTGCTGTGGACGGAACAGAACCCGTCATCACCAACCAACCCTTCTTCACCACTGTTTCTTCTGGAAATACAGTTCCAGCGTGCATGCAAGTGCCCGTCTGGCAACAACAGGCCTCGCCTACGTCACTTGTCACAGGACCGCCAAGATCCATCTAAATAGGTCGCGAAGCTTGGAACGAAAAGCATGCCAATAACCTACATGGCGACGGTTGCAACGAGCCGCCATTTTGCTGACATGCGGGCTTCTATGGAACTTAGAAGGGTGATGGTTTCGGCTAGTTGGTTTTCCATTTTAGATTATGTGGTACAGCGCGAAGCAGGGACAAGGGACGTGAGAAAAAAAAAAAAGAGGACAAGCGCTTACTGCTAACTGAAATTTCATTGCCTGGTGCAAGGTGTTATATCTAAAGAAAGCAGAGGGAAAACGACATAAAAAATATATATGTAAAAAACAAACAACAAAGACGAACAAGAAAACCAGGAAGAAAAACATTTTGAAGATGTCATCACCGCTCACTGTTAGTGCTGCCCCAGTCTAAAGATGCTAAATCCCTTCGTGATAAGGCCAGAGATGGCTTGCTTATGCACCGGCATTCTTTCCGTGCCATGCCAGCCGATTCAATGAAGATGCGCGTGCGATCATCCCTCTGTGTGAAGATTACTTCTGCTTTTTCAAACAGAGGGGTGCAACCGCATGCACTACAATGCAGGGCTAAGAAACCTTCTTTTACATTGTTAACATTATTCGCGTGTTCACGCAGACGATCGTTCAGACACTTGCCTGTCTGACCTACGTAGCATGCGCCGCATTTCAAGGGAGTTCTGTACACAGCCCCCTGCACACAATCCACGTAAAGGTTGCGGTGCAGTGTGCAGTATATTTTTAATAACAGAAGTCAGCTGTCGCTAAAACACCTCGCAGGGGGAAACATACAGTGCGGCTAGCGAGGCAGTCTTCGTAAAATGTATGAAACAGAATTTACATTTTAAAACAAATTTCCGTACGTCTTCCGAATCACCCAAAGGAGGACATGCTTTAAGAAGCAAGAAGCCCTGCTAGCGAAACCAAAGGTCTGATTGAGGCCACATTATTTTGATAAAGCTAACTAGTCAAAATGGTGGACTAACATTCGCATCTATAGTTTCACGGGTGAAGAATTTCGAAAGGAGAGTTGTACAGTTATACAGTATGTCCCATTTATTAGCCAAGCTATTAAAAAATGGACTAGTACATTATACCACTATGAGACCTATGGTGTTCGATCATCCGTCTTGTTCGCTACATGGATAATTCTTCCTTTTTTTTAAGTATCCGGCTAATCAGTAAATATGCCATTTCAATTTTTGATTTCAGGGTGTGGCTGTCGAAGGGAAAAGTCGAAGGGAAAAGTACTAAAACAACCCGTGCAGTCCTTTGCGTTGCGCTGTGTCCTACGAAATTATTTTTTCCGTGCTTGACTCGTAGCATGCGAACTACGATAAATAGGAGAACACCAGTGGTCTGAAAAGTAATTGGAAAAGGCGTAACTCTGCTCATTCTTCGACTCGGCACCATCTGCTAAGTGACAAGCTATAAAAATTGGCAGTGGCTTAGCTCAGCTATGCCAGGATATACGTAGCGTAAAGGTACGGTTATGCTTGGTTAATCTCTTGCCTTGCTTGCTAACCTTAGCTTATCCGGCTATGGCCTTGTTTGGCCAACATCAACCGTCTCTCCCGCGCATTCATACGCACGGTGCGCCCTCCTCGCGCATGCGCAGTGCCGCGCGGCGCCGCAATCGTAAATGCAGCAGCGGGCGCACACGGCGCCGGCGCGTCTGCGGAGACTGCGACGTCGCACCTCTGGAATACGCCGCAGTCGGCCGGGGCGAGGAGCGCGCGCTCGCTGCGGCCGCGGCGGCGGCGAGCGCGACGCAGCTGCGCCTCTCGTCACGTCACGTGGCTCTCGCGCATACGCAGTATGGCAGGCGCAGAAGCACGCGAAGCTCGGCTTCCACCCGCGTAGTGTAGCTTTACGCTACAAAATTATGGCTTCCACTTATCGTGATCTGCGTGTTCCTCGTGAAGACAGCAACATGCACAATGAGCAGGCAACTGCTTAGTCAGGCAATGAATGATGTTCCTTCAAAGCGCTATTGTGACTGTGGGTGTCGCGGCACGCGGGCGTGCAGTCACATAGCGGCTTTCACGCGCTCCAAGTAAAGCGCACAATTACCCAGGATGTGGCGCCATGAAGACGACTGAATGGGTTGTTTTAGGACGTAATAACAGCTTTCCCATTGGAAGCCACGCTCCGACTTGAAATAACAAATGTTTTTACTTAATTTTCTTTAGCTATATGGATAATTACCATACAGAAATTATCTTGGCGGGAAGAGGTGTTGTGATCCGGCACCGTAGGTCTCACAATCGTATATTGAACCAGCTTTTTCTTTAAATCTTATTAGCATTCTTAGAGAAATTCAGCAAGTTTGCTGTATGCTACTGTGTCTCTATGTATCTGTGTATCTTGTTGCGTCTCGCAGTAGCGTTTCGGCCAGGAATCCTCCAGGCCCAACGTTGAGTACATCCGGGAGTAGGAACGAAGGAAAAGGGGTTTATTTTAGATATTTTACGCTGGCTCTAGATATAGAAGCCCTCTCCGTGTAGGAGCACATTAAATGTCTGACTTCACATCAGGACACATCAGGATTGTCCCTCACTGCGCAAAAGTTTCCGTTTTTAAAACAGTCGTTTGCCCTAGGAGTATAGACTAGGGAATCGGATGACTGTATCTCGGCCAATCATAATCGTCGAACCGTTTGCAATATCCCTCCCCTGACGTAGCACCGTAGCGCCGGACTCCGCCTCCAATGTTGCACAACCACACCCGCATACAAGGCAACCACGTGGCAATCTGGGAGACTCAAGTCGACGCAATTTCCACGGTAGTCCTCGAGGTTGACCGCTTTCATCAGTTAGTGGGCTCTCTGGGACGGTCAGCTTGCAGCGACTCTTCACGGCTGTTACCACTTCTACAGAATCCGGTGGTCGTTCTCGCCTTGAGGGGAGTTTCTTTGTTGACCCGGAAACAGTCGGCGCCAGGGCTTCGTCGACGTAGGGACGGGCGCTGATGAAGGCGGGGTAAGTGGGGGGGGGGGGAGGGGGGGTGAGGGTGCCTCGTGGGAAGCACTTTTCCGTGTTGAGACGTCAAAATCTATGTATATATGTAAATCCGCGGATAACCACTTTTCAGCTAACTTAACTCACTGAGTAGTCCATGGTCAAATGGGTAGAGCATCGGGCTGCTGTGCTGGGGAAAACGGTTTCACAGCCGGCCGTCGGACCAACTTGGGTCACTGGGTATGTAGCTCTGGGTAGGCGGCGCAACTCAACGAACCTCTCTGACGCGCACTTGTGTCACTGGGTATACGTGCCACTAGGTATGTGCCGTTCTTCAATGACTGTCTTTCACGCCAACTTGCGTCAGTGGGTATGTCCCACTGTGTATGTGCCGATCTTGAATGAACGTTTTTGACGCCAACTACCGTCACTGGGTATGGGCCACTAGCTATGTGCCTGTCTTCAATAAACCTCCTTGATGCCAGCTTGTGACTGTGGGTATGTGCCACTTGGTAGGAACCGCTCTTCCATGACTATCTTTCCCGCCGACTTGCGTCAGTGGGTATGTGCTACTGTGTATATGCCGCTCTTCAGTAAACCTCTTTGATGCTAAGATGTGCCACTAGGTATGTGCCGCTTTTCAATGACCGTCTTTCATGCCAACTTGCGTCAGTGTGTATGCGCCATTGTTTATGTGCCGCTCTTCAATAAACCACTGTTATGCCAACTTGTTCAATGGGTATATACCACTGGGTATGTGCCGCTCTTCTATGGCCCTCTTTCACGCCAACTTGTGTGACTGGGTGACTGGGTATGTGTCACTGGGTTATATAGTGTCTTTCATAGTAATCATCATATAAAACATGCGAACAACAATTACCCAGCAACCATAACTTAGTTTGCTAATAGCATTAAAGTCGCCAACCATCATTGAAGGACGCATGCGCTGCGAAATCTTATTTCTTTAGCAGTTAGGCTAAAGTTAGCTGGGACACCTTGTAGGATACCGGAATTAAGCGGGACCTATGCAGACTAGGCATCGCCGTGTCATGTTTCGTGGTGAAGTTCCGCGGTTCAAACCACCCACGCCCTGATGGTAAAGGATGTGGTGTGTCCCGACAAGTAAATGAGTTAAAATGTGCTGCCTTTTCGGGATCATGTATTCACAAGGGGCAGTGAAAAAGGTTATTCATGCAATTAAATTAGGCACGAAAAGAGGGGGGGGGGGCGTTATAAGGAACCAGGAGAGAGGGTCAAGCATAAATCGGGCTGGCGAGACGCTGTATTAATCTGAGCTTGATGGAGCAGGAGTCGTCCGTGCAGAACCCACCAGTATGTGAACTCTCAATCACACATCGCAACGCAGTGCAATAAATGTGGCTGTGCGCTCATGTTTCACGCACCAAACTCACGCTATAACCAGGCATTATGATCAGTCGACACGCGAGATCATTGAGGCTTGGCGCATTCATAAAGAAAAAGACAAATGCTCCAGTCATCCATCAACTGCTTAGCGTAAAAATAATTTCTGTTTTTATTGGACAACATCACTTGGTCTTGCCATGCGTTACCATATATTCTGTCTGTTTCTCAATAAAGCTTGCGTTCACAGTCGGCACTTCTGTCCAGCGTTTAGCTATCTTCGTTTCTTTTCTTGGCACCATTACACCAGAATAAACCCCATGCCAACCAGCCCCACTTTCAATCATTCTGACAGTTGGGGTAGTAGGGGGAGTGGACGTGGACCTTGCGCTTAGATTTTCTAAGGTTGAACGCCCCATGTGCATATGACCTCCCTGTATTTATTGGACTTACGCCGTATGATGACATTATACCGCATTTTAATCGGAAGCGCCATGCATATTTCTGCTATATGTCTACTACAGTAAACATGGAGCCTTAATTTATACCGTACATGCACGGAGGAAGGAGAGCTTAGGAGAGGCCCTGGCCAGCCAGGATCAGTTGAAATGTGCGTGGCGGAAGTCACATGGTGTTTTTCGCAAAGGAGTGCTGGGACTGATGTGCCAAACATCAGCGTTGCCATAGCAACAGCGCTCCTGAAGCTCTCGCTGATGATCTCGGTCTCTGAATGATGATCTCGGTCTCTGAAAAGTGAGGTCAGATTTTTTCTGCCGGTGCCTTTCTCGCAACACGTTCGGTTCGCGAGACAAGCAGACCTTGGAGTGCGGTGTGTAATCTTGAAAGTTGTGTTTTGGGTCTGTGAGTGTGAGCCAGCAATAGACATATCATGAGAAGCCAACAAACACTGACACCAAGGACAACATAGGGGAAATTACTTGTGCTTAATGGAATGAAGAAACGATAAATTAATGGAAATTAACGTGGATGAAAAAACAACTTGCCGCAGGTGGGAACCGAACCCACAGCCTTCGCATTTCGCGTGCGATGCTCTACCAATTGAGCTACCGCGGCGCTGTTTCCCCATCCACTTTCTTAGGTATTTATGTGTACTAGTAGAACCCTGGGAGTGTTAGCCAGCGCCACCACTCACAGACCTTGGCGGCGGACGTGGAACGTCCTTGTTGCCGCAGGCGTCACGAGAACGTGATCTTTTTTGGGTGAAGGCAACTGGTCAATAAACCCACATATGCTACCTGAAGGCATCAATGTTGCCGGATTCGGGACCCTCGTTATGTAATAAACGAGAATAAAGGGGGTTAACCGAGGGGCCCCTCGGTTAACCCCCTTTCTTCTCGTTTAGCTAGCAATAGAGACACTCAAGCAACCATGGCGCGGGTCGTCGTCATTTTCTTCAACGTGCCTCGAAAAAACACAGGAACGCGTCTGCTTCACTAAAACGGCTACAGAAGTTTCATAGGCTTTGTTGTGACGCGCGTCAGCAGCACACACTCGCGATCGCTCGTAACAATGCAAGTTCAAGGCTCGCGCCTATCTGCTCCGGCGAGCTGATTGTAGGGGGAAAGGCAGATTGAAGCTGAAGATTGAAGATTGAAGATTTTGAAGCTGCACCTCCAGCTTCAAAGACGTGACGTCAGGGCCTCTCCTATTTTGTTTCTTTCCTCCGTGCGTATATGTATACTTGACTGCCTTGTTTCTGCTATTGTCCACTTTAGTGTGAATGTATTATTTACGGTGCTGCTACCTTTTTCAAGCAACCTTATTTTTTTGCCTTTAGCCGTAGCACCCGAGGGAATGTAGTAGTTTCAAATGTTTCTTGGAATAAATAAAACTAAATAAAATTATTCCAGCCACTTTGCCAAAGCTTGGGGATAAAACAAGGTAGACTGAGTATGACTATTGCGATGTTCCTCAAAGGTGACGTCTGTCCTACGCTGTGTATACGTTCGCACTGTGTGAAGCCAGTAACACCCCCATCACAAAAAAACGCATAGCGGCTGCTCTGTGCACGTCTGCTTATTGCGTGGTTACCTCACCCTCATATACCTTACAGAGCCCTCTCCGCGTTGGCTCAGTGGTTATGGTGCTCTGTAATTGACACAAGATTGCGAGTTCGTTTACCGGCAGCGGCTGCTGCATGTTGATGCGGCTGAAATGCAAAAACGCTGGTGTACACATAGACTGAGGTGAACGCCCGCATGCAAACCCCCAGTTGGTCAAAACTAATCTGGAGCGCTGAACTGCGTCGTCCCCGATAGCGACAGTGTAACCTTGGGTCGTTAAATGTCACGAACCAATAGACAGTCGCTGCTATCTCTATTCTTGTACGTACTGCTAACTTTTAATTTTAATTAAGCCAGCATTAAAGGCCCACAAGCATTGCATAATAGTCTGTAAACAGTGGCGCTGTTTTATTACCAGGGCAACTACCGGTAAAACAGTGACACCGCGAAAAACTGCGTTCGCGCCAACTTTTTTCGCATAATATACAGAGGCGCAGGCGTAAGCGCAGCACAAGAGCACCCAAAAGGGGGGGAAAAAGAAGACGTGCTTCACCGAGTGGCAAGCTTACAAATGTCTACTACCACGGGCAACAACCGCGGCCTTTTAGTGCACCCTTAAGAGACTCTGGAGCCTGGATTTGTTCCTTGTAGCACCGTGTTCAGCCCACGGCGTGGACATATATGCGTCGCGCTTCGGAAACGGCTCCATGAGTGTCCTCATGCCGGAGTGCAGCATGCAGCGGCGGGAGCACGTTGCGCGTTTCAGCTGGCCACGGATTCTCGCCTCGCCGAGCGAGAGCCTCTCGGCTCCGGGGTTGCAGCTGCGGGCACCGGAACGTGCGGGTCAATTCCCGGGCGCGCTTGCATGCAAATGACCCCCTCCCCCCAACCCATTTTCTCTCCGTACGCTGCTCGCTTCCATCTGTGCATATTTCTTTCCGCCGCTTCTGGCCTCTGCCAGGCAGCGCGAGAGTCCGCCGTCCGAAATCTAGCGCGGTGCATTTGCATGTTCGCTAATCAGCGGCCCTCGACGGCTAATGACGCCTCCGCGGTGATGATTATGATGATGAGCGGGCTCTCTCCGCCTTCATCAGCGAGTTCTCCAATCTCACGCACACGCGTAGCCGGTAACGCCGCGCTGGACCCTTCGTTTATTCATCGCGTGCACTTTGCCTCGGGTTCGTCCGCCTCGTTGTTCCGTTATTCTTTTTTTTTGTTTCGTTTATCCATGTCTCCCGCTTCTGTGCTTCACGCGATTCCTCTTGTTATTTTGTTCTCCGGCTCTCGGCTAGCGAAAATCTTCACCCCCCCCCCCCCCCCCAACCCTTATAGTAATAAAAACGTCTGTGATAGTTTGGCGTACTCTATATGCGCAGTGAAGCGGATCTCTGCGGTTCACTGCGCTTAAATTAGCCAAGCACTGCATACGTAACGTTTGTATACTAAATGCGAATGCTCGCACAGCTTCAATGACGAACAATTTAGGAGCCTCGTTTGGCGAATGAAAGTGTGCGAAGATGGGCATCCAGGCCGGACTACTGCGGAGCACAAAATCTCATAGGACCTGCAATTACTCCTTCTTTTGAAGGCGCAGGCAGGACTTTGCTTGGTGCGAGAAGCGACGAAATGACTCATGAAAGTAAAACGTACGCTGAACGACGAGCACCGTTGCGGCTCTTTTACAGTTCCAAAGTGCCGGTTGTGCCATTTTGCCAGCAGAGATGTGAGTTTATCTGTTGTAGAACGAAAATGCCGACACGTGCCCTGTGAGAACACATATGCCTGTTCACGCATGTTGATAAGCTAGTATTCACGTTAGCATAACGAGATGAGCTGTGCCGTGCTTGTGTGGGGTATTATGTGCGCGTATGATCTTTTTTTTATTTATTTACCCTCAACGCCAATGGCATTACAGAGTGGGAAAAAATACAATCATAAAGAGAACAGCAAGATACAGTGAGTTATAACAATTTCAAACAGGGCTGTACTTAAACAATGGTGGTTAGTGCCTCTCGAAAACGTTGGTTATCGATGATTTATACAATGTCAGCAGGAAGGTGGTTCCACTCGACTGCCGTGAGCGGAAGAAAACATTCCGAAAATTTTTTCGTTTTGCTAAATGGAATACCTAATTTATAGCGATGATCAATGCGATGGGACATATATTGCGATGATAAAATAAATTTGTCGTGAAGAACGGTATGGTAGTATATGTTATGAAATAACTTCAAGCGGCCAAGTTTTTGACGCGCGGTTAGAGACGGAAGGAAAAGGCTGGCTTTCATGGTTGCTATGCTAGCAGTGTGATTGTAGTTAAAGAGCCTCGAAGATATCAAGTCGGGTCGTCATTCACCTTGACATTGTCCCTGTTAAAGCAACGCTGTCAGTCATACATCGTGCGCTTCATCTTTTGTGAAGCTCCCTCGAATGGCCACAGTAGGAAATACAATTAAAAGAAGAAAAAAAGAGAAAAAGAACTCATGAAACGCTATTTGAGGTAAACCGAAGTCGGAAATGATAAAGCTACTGAAGTGCACCGAATGAAACTGAATGATATTATTTGAAGTGAAAAGTAGTAGTAGTAAAGGCGTCTTTATTGCTCAGGGGATCTCTTCAAGGCTTATAAGGGGATGGTATAAAAATACTGTCTCATCATCACATCAGGGAGTGTGAACCGGAGAAGCAGTTGTCAGAGAGATGCGTCTCGCCATGCCGCAGGCCGGTTTCATCATGGGCCTTTACAATGTAACCATATCACTTTCGTTCGATTCAATTCCTGTCATATCGTATCCACCGCTCACTACTCGCGCATCCGGGTAATGATACAGGTGGAGCGCCCCTTGGGCCATTGAGGAAGCGCGAAAATGAAAATAATCACCATAGAATCGCACAGAGGGCTCTAGACAGGCGAGGCCACAGCGAGTGCGATGCGTCCATGGGCTTATCGTCTTGATGGAAGCCAATGGTCGATTTCCTAGATTGGTGAGCACCTAAATTGCTCTAGGGCGCGCGCGCGTGTGTGTGTGTGTCCTCGAGGGCTTTGAAGCAACAAGGCAACGTCACGATGGCTTTCACGTCTTAATGGTATGGTCTTTGTTCCGTTGTTCTTTTTTTCACCACAGTTTAATCACATGATAACTTTCCCTGCGTTAGTGACTTCTTGTGCGTTTTGCTGTGAACTGAACTACTTCAACATGAACAGACACTGTTCGTGCTTCTCACAGGTCCAGCTCGACTCTGCGTTAGGCTTGATTTGTATAGATTTGCAACCTCAACTTCAACTTGGTGACTTTAGACAGTGCATGTAGTGTGTTTCCGTCACCATAAGGGATTGGGAAAGGTTTGGATTGTTTCAAAATTTTTATTGTTGTTTAATTTAGTGGAGTACTGTTTCTTTATCTTTAGCTAGAATTTTGGAATAGCGTGTTGTTGAATAATCACACTTCTCATACTGTCACACTTAATAAATAACAGTAAAACATTTGAGGGCACAAATGTGCAGGGCCAAATTCAATAAACGTTTTGTTCATAAGCGCTTTCTGTCATAGGGCGCCCATTTTTGCTAATAATATATTCAGCATCAGGGCAATCAGGGTTAGCAAAACTTTCCTTTCCGAACAATCCTAGCTTAAGGGCTTTTCGTGAATAAAGCTTAAAGCTTCAGAAACAATAACTTCTTCAGCCCCTCTCCCATCCCTCCACCCCTTCTACCTCTTTCCCACAAGAAAGGAGATACAAACACAAGATTGTCTTAGCTTTACTTCGGCGCTGTGAGTGTGGTCTCTTATCGATCATATGAATTTAGTGTGATACTAGTTCTTTCTGATCTTCGAAAATATTCTTCACATAAAAAAATTAATAAAAACACGCGTAAAACAGGAGTTGAGACAAGACACGGGCGCAGCGCTGCGTCCGTGTCCTCGTTTCTTTTCTTTTTCCTACGGTTTTTTACGCGATGACCGCTTACCAACTAGTTCACCTCTCTATTCTGCTTCCTAAATATCTGAAACATCGGATTCTACCGCATAACAGTAGCATGTAACAGTCGCGCTTTTACCCCGGTAGCATACTCCGTGACCGATAGGTTTCACTCTCGTCCCAATGGCACGTTTGCAGCCATAGGCTCCAAATTTGGATGCCTTCCATAAACTACATACTGATCTCCCTTTGGCCTCTCTGTGGTTAAGTATTTTTAGATATTTGTTCGGGAAGAATCAGTCGTCTGAGTCAGTTTCCGAAGCACGTAGAATCAGCAATGAGCGGGGAAATTAGAGCACTTCACACGATGCATTGCTTGATTTGGCTAGACGCACCATTTTGAGCAGCGGGTCGCGACACGTGCTGCTGCTGCAAACGTCCACATTTTAGTCCCACATAACCTATTTTAACGTGCTACCTTAACGTACGTGCAAACACAAAGATGCAGTGTTTGTCCATTTATAAACGTTCTCGCCGTGGTTCTAGCTCCAACTTGTGCGGATAAGCCTAACTCGTACAGAGTACTTTTATGCAGATAACTTTTGCTTTACTAAGCCTATTCTCTGCTTCTTCTGTTTAGTGAGTTACCTCGAAAAATATTTTAGAAAGAAATAACTTCAATGGCAGCAATCGCACGCTCGTATACGAGTTACTGCGACACTGTGACAGTGTGCCTATAGGCACACTGTCTTGGATAAAATGAATTTGGTTGAATACTTCAGTAAAAGCTCAGCATTTAAAATACCACGCCCGAACAGTGGGCGTCCCGGGATATTTCTTCCTTGCTTTATTTAATGAAACGAACAAAGCCTCGTTAATCTATTTCGTACAACGCCAAATTCACCAAGCCTTTCGTTCGTAAGCGCTGTTCGCTACTCTGCGACCGCCTAACAAGACCAGCATCACGATTGGCTATAGCATCTGCTGTTAGGAACAGTTCTAGAGTAGTAAAAATGTTTTGTGCGATAGTGGAAACGTGGCCTCGAAACTTGCATGTTTGCTGATGGAAAGCCTCTTATTTAGGGCTAGTGTCTGAGATAACTACTCTATCGGGAATATTCTGTGCAAAAAGTATGGCGTATAGCGAGAAGAATAGAAAAAGAAATCCGACAGAACCCATTTCACGATGAGTGTCGACGTTAATGCGATTAGCATTAAACCAATGTTGTGACGCACGGTATTGCCGGCGCCGAAACGGGCAAGCAGCCAGGCTCCTACAGCTCTCGCGCTTCCCAATGCACACCCTGCGCCATCTAGCGCCGCCGCCGTGAAATCCAGGCATAGCGCGGGTTCGATTCCGCCGAGCACCGGAGAAATTTTAAAGGATCTTTTTTTTTTCATTTAAGATCAGCACCTATGTAGTGACGCATGCCCAGTTGCGTAAATCGGTCTCACAGAGATAACTTGAAAAGCGGCACATGGCCTGGTGGAATAGACCCAGTGGCAAAAGTTGGCGTCAGGTTCGTTGAAGAGCGGCACATACCCTGAGCTCCATACCTAACGCCACACAGCCAGTGACCCAAGTTGGCCGGACGGTTGGTTTTGTGCCCTGTTCCCTCGGCGCAGCAGCCTGATGCATGCCCTTTAGACAACGGACTACCCACTCTCAGCGACACAAGGTGGCGAGAAAGCGATTAGAGACACAGACAGGCAGGCAGACAGACCCCGGAAAGTGCGTCAAGTACCCTAAGAAAGCTACTCGCATTCAAATTACAGTTTCGCCCGTAACGCGCGAAGCTGTGACGAGATAGGCGGGCGAAAGATAAGGCCTTTTCTCTTTACTGTGGTGTTTGTTGGAGTGAACATTCGCAAATTCGAGCGAACGATCTTCTTCCGAGAAGTAAAAGAAGTGTGAGCTGCATTCGCTTGTGGAAGATGCACTTTCCGGTGATGAAGCAGGAAGATTCGGCTTTGCTTCTTCCTATCCATCCAGACTTAGCAATTTGTTAACAACCCTTTGGCTTTTCACTGCTGATTTTGTTCGGCTTTTCTTGAGTTAATGTTTCGGGCACCCATTTAATAGGACTCAGATATATATCCTTGAGGAAAAGAAGACGACGTCAGTGCCATCCAGTGAACATGAGACGAAGACGAGATCTACCGAAGAAGAAGAAGAAGACTAATGAAGACGAAGTAAACGCTCAAAATCACTGATATTGCTTGCAGAAGACGAAACCCACTTTTGGAACGTCCCCGCAACTGGGAAGACGACGTGCTAGAACACAAAGCACGCGCGGACGCCAGCTCTATTCAACATACAGGTGTTGAGCGGGCGTTCGCCAATTAAGGTACCTACTGGTGCGATCGCGCTTCCAGGATCAGTGTTATCCGCTGTCGGAGCATCAGGAGAGTGGCTGAGAGTTAGAATCCTGGACTACCAATCTCCTGGGCGTCGATTCGAATCGTCGCGACGAAAGGAGTGTTTTCATCCTTTGTCATTTTCTCGCAAACGATTTTGGGATTACAGTGGCGGATGGCGGCGCACACCGGTGGGCATCGAAACGACTAGTGGAGTGAACCCCTAACAACTGTCACTGTAAAACATTGGACGCTTTATTTTTTTCTATAAAGAGCTTGCTACTTAATGCGTTAGTATTTATTGGAAGGTAGTGCGTATCTCTTTGGCAACTCAGAAGACAGAGGAAGGAAAAACTTTAGAACAGAGGTGCAAAATGTTCTGAAGGTCTGTGTAGCAGTTCTGTGTACAAAGTAGTTAAAAATTCGCGAGTTCTCATAGCCACATGCATAGCTTGGGAAGTGTTCACCAGTGACGTTTGCTTTTTCGGAATGGCAATGTCGCATATGGCCACGTTAGCTGCACCATACGCGCGATGTGAAGGAAGGCGCGCTGCCCTATCTTGGTTTTTGGGCGTCGCTGTTTGTCTTGTTTTGATTTTGTGTATATTGGTGCTGATCAAGCCATAATTAAATCAGTTAGTACTAGCACTTTGCTGCGTCCCATCTTCTGCTTTGTGGTTCCCGTTTCGCACGCATGTTTCTTTATAACGATCACCAACCAGCACAACGCCACATCATTTTGCACCAGATAATTCTGCACGTTTTGCTGGCATAACCCACTGGTGCTCCAGAAGGGCTTTCACACTTCAATAACCAATTAACCGTGTTCATTAGTGATACAATCTTGCGTTTACAACTTGTTGAGATTTACTAGTGTTACTACTTTTTTCTAGGGAAAAAGATGAAGAGACATTTTGCTCCATTTCTCACGAACTACGTTTCACAGACAGAGACGCATGAACGCAGCCACTTTACTTCTTTTCTGTGGCCACAGCGATGAGTTTCAACATAATTCACCTACGCGGCGAAAAAACTTACTAAATAAAACAACAAAGAACAGAAGAATGCTACATCAACAAAGGGATCGCTCAAGCTGTCGCCATAATCATGCCTTCATCCGAAGCGCCGGGCATATGAGAGACAGGCAAACAAAGTCGCGGCGGTCACTATAGCGACCTGCAAGAAGCGTGGTCCACGCCCGCGCCTGGCTGTCCACAACAAGCGCGCCCTCTACCTCCCCGTCTCCCTCCGACCCCCTCCATTCTTTCCCTATCTTCCTTGGCAGCGAGAGCACCAAGCAAAACAAAGCAAGCGCGAAGGCACGAAAGGCCAAGAAGGGAGGGCGTGAGCAGCATCGTCCCTGTCTCGTCGTGTGTGCGCGTGTGCGGTCAAAATCCCCCAAGGCAAGGTGGAGGAGGCCCCTCCTTTGAATCAAGTTCCAAGGGCCCGCTGAAATTCAATCTTTCCCGAGGCTCTCGGGGTTGAGAGAGCGCGCGCAAATTGCGACTTGTAATCCAGTTAACGGATCTGGACTCCCGTTGTTTGTCCTGCTCGGCGCAACCTGCTGCCCGGCTGCGCGCATTTCGCGGGCCGCTTGCTCTCCTGCGTCAACGTCGATACACGCGATGAGTCAAAGCCGTCACGGCGCCCCCCCCCCCCCCCTGCCCCCCCCCTCCACCCACACACACGCGCACGATATGCTCCGGGCCCCGTTCCCTGTAGCTGCACGAACCCCCTTCCCCGCGTGGTTCGTTCCGGGACGGCTCTTCGCGAACCCCGCTGCCCTCGACCCACTAAAATAAAGCGATTGCAGTGTGTAAACAGTGTTGTTTATGATGGTGCGGCCTCCGTGCTTTCGTCGCTGAAGTGCGCCCGTCGCAAACGCCGCGAAATGACTCAAGAGATGGCCACACTCCTGACGGGATACTTACGGTCACACTCTTGCGATGGACGTAACCATCATAACATGTGTATTCCAATTCGTGGCCTTGGGATGTTGTCAGACTCCTAACAAGGTCGCTGTATAAAAGGATACAAGTAACAGCAATTGTCAATGTAGTGTGAAGTAACCTTAAGCCACGATGATAGCTATGCGCGCCGTGTATACCAGTTACCATCTGCAGTGTAATTGCATACCCCATTCTTCTTGTTGCTTTTTAGATGTCGCACCATGACTAGCATTTTAAACCCTCCGAATTCGTAAAACTATCTTTCTGTTTCCCTTCCACTGCGCCATTGTGGCACTATATCAGCACTCAGATATCATGAGTGCAGAGAAATGGGCGTGAGAGCTGGATATTTTGCCAATATTTTAGTGATAGGTGGTCCCAAATTCGAGATCAACGAAGCACCCTAGCATTTACCCGGTTTTACTGGAGAATTCATGGCGTTCAATGATCCGTTGAAACCTGACGCTTTGTTGAAACAAAAACGTGTAGCATTCCTTTTTGCAGTTTAATTGTGAACACGTTCCACATTTCTGCCAGCGTAACCGCGTTGGTCATGACTTAATAACCACGACTACGTTATTTTCCCTTGACCCGCCGTGGTTGCTCAGTGGCTATGGTGTTGGGCTGCTAAGCTCGAGGTCGCGGGATCGAATCCCGGCCACGGCGGCCGCATTTCGATGGGGACGACATGCGAAAACACCCGCGTACTTAGATTTAGGTGCACGTTAAGGAACCCCAGGTGGTCCAAATTTCCGGAGTTCCCCACTACGGCGTGCCTCATAATCAGAAAGTGGTTTGGGCACGTGAAACACCACAATTTAATTTTTTATTTTCCCTTGGTTTTTTTTATGAGCGAGATACCACGCATGCAACACGAGGCAATTCCGAAATTTTTATGATTAGACACAACCCCAGCAGTGCCGCTAATCCAAGTTGTACGCACCGGCATTGTGGCACTGGTTTGCGGCACGTGCGACTGCGCTGAGCGAAAATGCTCTCTTATGCGCTTGCCATTGCGCTTCAACTTTTGAACACGCACGAAATAGCTAACGGTATTCATTACCATATCCCCGCAGTCACCAGGGTACACGTGTCTCGTTTTCGACGGTATCGTTTTCGACACTCCGTGAACACACACAGAATTGAGCGAAGCAGCAAGCCTCCGCTGTCACAAGTGGCAAAATACCTTTAATCTACGAGTGTCTAGTAACCGTGGCCCCTTGCCGGCTTGATGATGAAGAGAGGACGGGCTGGCTTAACTGTACACGTCTCCAGTTGCTTCTAGGGTTGAGCTACAGCTGAACGCAGTAAAATTTCACTTGGGAAACAGAGACTCACCGTTTATTTTTAGCAGTATAGTAGCCAAAGAAGGTTCTTGAGTAACATCCATAACGTAGTATGCTTTTTAACCCTAGAGTATACCAACCACGCTCAAGCTGACATTTGACGCTCCTCGCTCCATTTGTCGGGCGAAAAAAAGTTCGGATTAGTTCTCAAGCATCTCCCTCATAGAGCCTGATGGACACTGCGGTCTAAAGATCGCAGTGTCTTTAAGTAATGCAGAGCAAAGAGTTACAAATGTGGTGCACGCAAGTCCAAACATATAACCGAGGAAAACAAAAAAGAAAGGATAAAAGGCAGACGCTATTAGCTCGCAAACGGGTTCTTTATGTTTTTTTTTTCTTCTTCTACTTGTGTGTCCTTCTAAAGTTTCGAAATAAAACAACTTGACACATAAAATCCGCTACTTTACAACGCTACGGAGCGTTTTCCGGATGCCGAGGTGATGTTATAGCAGAGAGACCGGTTGGACTGAGAAAAAAAAAAAGGAAAAGGAAACACACCGCACTCCTTGACATGCACCGTTCGATTGGCACGCTTGTTGCTACGAGAAAGCTCACGCCTGACAAGTGTAGCCTTTGTCCGGCCCCAAGCCTCCTTCTTTATCTTCTTCTCCACTGTCCAGTCGCCTCTGCGCATCATCGATTTGCTACCAGAACTCTGGCGGCAACGAGTCGCAGCAATGTCAGATAACGAGGTTAGCAGCAGGAAAGGAATAAAGTACAGTGAGGCGGTCGAAAGTAAAGGCGACCCTAGAGTATAGTGGGCGGTACACACGCGAAAGGCGGGTCAAAAAGAAAAGTAATAGAGAAGGAAGACCGGTGGGTGTATATATATATATATATATATATATATATATATATATATATATAGATACGTGTGTGTGTGTGTCCGAATCGGAGAATAAATCCGCGGAAAACAGGCAGCGCTCCGTTTGGCCAGAACAGAACACGGCTCGTAATTCTCACCCGCAATTTCGGCGGCGGTCGGGGGCGGCCTTTTGAGTCAGCCACGAGAGGGCGTCGCGGCGGGCCCGGCCGCGCTGTTGCTGTCAGAGACAACAAACCGTCCGGCGCGCGATATCGGCCCGATGGGCTCTTAAGCGGCTGCCCGACGAGCACGGACGCCAGGGGAGGGGAGTAGCAGAGCTGAGGGAGACTGCACCACTTTCTTTCCCGGGTCCGGCCCGGGCTGCTGGCTTTTATTAAATAGGCCTGGCCTGCAAGTGCGCGTGTGTACCTTGGAGCGGCGGGGCGCTCGCAAAGAAGGATTTCGGAATTCGGCGCTCCAAGGTGCGCGCGCTCGCCAACCGGGCTGCTGCCGCGGCAATCGGGGCCAGGCCCGAGCGGCGCTGTATAATTTATACCGGGGCTAAAAGCCCGAGTCCGGCGCGGGCCGCGCGTGCCACAGGGGCTAAACGACCCGCTCAAACCTCCGACGGGGAGCCAACCTGCGCGCCCGAGGGAAGCCCGCGCGATGTTCCGGAGAGGGGAGCCATTGCAAGACAAATGGCCCACCAAATTGGATTTGTGTGCGCTTCGGGTCGGGCCGGCCTATGACTTCCGGCCGCGATTATTGTGTGTGTGCGCGCGCGCGCGCCTCTCTCTCGAAAGCGCGCACGAGGCGCGCACGCAACCCCCTCCACGGGAGCGCGCGATGCTTGCGCCCTGCACCGGTCCCTGCGCGCGCACACACACGCACGTAAGCGCTTTCTTTGCGATTGTTCAGGGAGCGACAGAGAGAGAAGAGGGGGGCATTCGCGAACCCCGGTTTTGAAAGTGGAATGCCCGCGCGGCTCCTAGAAGTGGGTGGGTGGGGTGTCGCGCGCGCGAGAAGCCCGCGCCGCAGGGGCGGTTTAAAGCGGAGTCCGCAGCGTGTGTCAGGGGCGACAGGACGCGAGGCGACAGTAAAAGGATGGTGGATGACTCCGGTCGCGGCAGGCTCGCAGAATCAGAGCTGGCGTCGTTTCCCCCTCGGATGCGCGCACAAACGCGCGCCGCGCCTGTGGGTTAGCCCGTAACGCGGTCTGTCGAGCGCTCACACCGGCAAGTGGGGGAGACACCAAGCACACTTTTCCGGACCTTAATTGGTCACTGAATTCTTAATGGGCGACCCCGCCTCCGTTGGCGAGCGCTATTGTCTGTGTGCTCGCGCGCGCGCGTCGTTGCCTGACGCTGCCGTCGGCCCGACAAGCAAGAGGGTCGCGCCGAGAAAACGGGCGAGACGTCTGATCAAATTTTAAAGCCGGCCGCCTTCCACCCACAGCTGGCGGCGGCCGCCAAGCGCTGCTGAGCAGCCACCGCCAAGCGAGCTTTTCCCCGAGGTCCCTCTCTCGGACGGCATGCGCACACGCAATCGGATTTCCCTACAATTTGCAGCCGCTTTTGTTTTCCCCCGGGTTCATCATGCGTGCTTGGTAACTTGCTTGCCATTCCCTCCTGCCAGCGCCGAAACCAGCGCGCGCGGGAATTCCGTCCTGCTTCTTGCGAGAGTCGCCATCCGAAGGGAAGCACTGCGCCGTGTTTGCCTCTCGTTGAATCCGGCTTCCGCTGCTCGTTTCTGCACTGCGGGGCAGCACTCTCCTGAGAGACTTCTTTCCTTCCGGGGCGGGCTTTTTTTTTTTTTTTTTTGCAGCGTTGCAATGCTTGCCGCATTGCAAGAAGTGATTGCTACGCCTCCTCCCCAGACGAACACTTGCTTTGCAGCGACCTCGTCTAGTCGTGTCATAATTTTTGTTTTATTTGCTTCATTGGGACAAAGAAGCTAGAGCGTAGATACGCCACCCACCCCCTCATCCTTTCACCCCCCCCTTTTCTTTTTCTTTTTTCAGAGGTACACGTTTTCTTCTCCTACTCCCTCCCTCCCTGCCTGCCTCCCTGAGAAATGAAACAGGATGGACTGTAAAAGCAACCTCACATCAACGCAGCAAAATATGGCTGCCGTCAGGGCCCATTTTCTTCGGCTGTCTGTTTCTTATTTTTGTACGAAACGGAAGCGTTACGAAAGTAAGCTAATTGAGAAGTAGTGAACGTCCAGGTTGAGGGGCTTGGTAACCATATGGCCAGTGGTGAATAACGCGTTAAATTAAGGACAAGATTTACATATTAAACATGGCCCAATCGCTGTCTCGCGTCATGTCTACTAACACTTGCCTCTCATCTTTATAGCACTCTCTGTTACCTGAAACAGCAAAGTGTTGCTTTTTTTTTCCATTAACTATAACAAACGAAATACTGGAAATCTGAAAGTCACAGTACAAAAAATGCGATACTCATTCCATGTAAAAAGCAGCATGGTAGTAAGTCGCCAACACTTGATGTTCTGGCGGATTGTTGCTGCCCACTGTTTCCTTAGCCCAAGGGTTAAAACTAATGCGATGCTTGGGAAGGTTATCATTAGTAATTTTTTTTCTGCTCGTTTAGATATCACATGCTGCCATACCATCTCCACACTACAGCCATACTGCCATACCATCTCCACCTTCGCGCGAAGGCTGTGGGATCGTTCCCCACCTGCGGCAAGTTCTTTTTTCATTCCCTTTCATTTCCGTTAATTTATCCTTTCTTTAGTTCATTTATTAGGCACTAGTAATTTCCCCTATGTTGTCCTTGGTGTCAGTGTTTGTTGGCCTCTTATGATAAGACTAATAAAGATCGGGCCCTTCGGTTAACCCCCTTTCTCTCCTTTACATATATATATATATATATATATATATATATATATATATATATCGTGTGTGACACGAACAGCTGATAGCTTGCCTATAAAGGCTCGTAGGAAATAAATAATGAATATTGCTGTTTATGTTTACGGAACAAAGTTCCAACTTTTGACTATGGCTAGGCTATTGATGCGTATACGCACTACTACGTGTTGATACTACATGGTTTGACACCCTTATGAAATATCAGCATACATACTTTAGAATGCAGGCCGCAAATCAATTATCCTAATTTAATGAAGCATCAAACTATGTGGATTTCGAGCACATTAATGCTGCTGCTGTTTTACAATTGTAGCAATGTAATCAGGAGGAGAGAAAGAAAAAGGAAACCTGTGCTCTGAGTTGTTATTGTTCTTGCGAACAGTGTAATCGGCCTTCTGTAAATAACAGACATGACGCGTGGGACACTGATTAAAACCACTAGCAGAAACGCGAATTAATCTATCCGGTTATTACCAGCTTCCAATGGATTATCATTGTATTTTCTCCTGATGCTTTTCCCAGACCTCCCACTCGTTCGAATGCGACTGAAATTGGCACAGTAGCCAGCAGTTTATGGAATTACCGACGCGGCGTGAAGATAACTTGAGAAGAATCAAGACTCTTCCTTTGACGCCGCACTGCCCGAGGTCATCATGACGGGTCCCCAAAAAAAGGACGTCACGCATTGAAAAGGAATGGCGAGGCGAATAGTGATTAAATACGAAGTATTCAAATAAATGCTTCATTGGTATGTAAGTTAGATATAATCATGACAGCAGCTAAAGTACAGTGATCTTCTGTGTCACGTTGAAGAGAATCACTGTATCGCCACCTTGACGAACTTAATAGCAGTGCTTCATTTTCTGGGAGTATAAAGTGACCTGCACTGCAGTCTTATAAGAAGTGATACTGACAATTGATATAACTGGCTTACATCTCTTCGAAAAAAAAAAAAGCAAGAACAAACAAGCAAAAACGAGGTGGTGCCGTTTCGTGGAGGCTTGTCATGAACCGCTTCTAGCCGCTCTATGTTCGTGTTAATCTTTATCTTGTTTAGTCTTTGGAACCAGTCTCATATTCAATAAATGACAATCCGAAAGCACACCGCATGACGTAAGAGGCGGGACTTTCATTTTTCCATTGAAATTGAATGGTATGCTTGAAGGTATCGTAAGCAGCGCATTGAATGACAACCGCCCTTGACGCGGCATTCTATGCAGCCGACATGTAAAGAATAAATGCAAAAGATGCGGTAGGAAGTGGGCCAGGGCAAAACATTGACCAGAGACTTTCCATGTAGATTAATATATTACTGTGGGCTTTCATATAATACATCATCGCACACCCATGTCAAACTTGACTCAAGTATGAATGAACCACCGATAGCACCAGTCGATGTGGGGAAGCACACGCGCACGCACGCACAGACACACGCACTATAGAACATTCAAACATTAGATCATTAGTTAATTCCTGTACGCCAGTATGAAGGAACATGAGAATTCAAAATTCAAAAGAACATGTAGGCTGCCTTACATGGCGTCATCTGCGTTTTGCCTACAATGAGGCTGTGCAGGAAACAACGCACATGGCACCATTCAAGCTAGTTTACGCAAGAAGCCCCCTCACCACAACATCGACGTCGCTGACAATCTCCAGCACGCCGAAGAAGCCCGACAACTCGTCCGCATGCGCATCGAGAACCAGCAAAAAACCGACAGCCGACCCTACAATCTTCTACGAGGCTACAATGAATACGAACCCGGCGACCATCTTTAGGTTTGCACGCCAATACGCCGCTATATTGGGCCGTACAAGATACTTCGCATTCTTGGTTCATTTGACTATGAGGTTGCGCTCGACGGCGTTACGCAATCACAGCGACTGCATGCGCGACCTGAAGTCCGCATGGTAAACCGTTTTACGTCCGTCAACGAACTGTGAAACTATAATTGTTACTTGATTTGTTATGTTCTATTTCTACTTGTATTTCGTTGCTTTCACGCTCTGTTTGCCGCATCAGGACGATGCTATTTAAGAGCGGGGCATTCATATGAGTACACTATTCAGCTTTCTTGTGTGACAATCTTTCAACGGCTAAACAAGTCATCGCTCGGTGCAAGATGCGCCTACGTGTGTCGGAACTTCCCCGAATGTTGCCGCCGATTCTATAGCAAAACAACCTTGTCTTATAAGGCTGCGTGAACGACGCGAATAGCGGCGTACGCATTCTGGAACGTACGCGCGCGCCAGTGATTACACTGGAATGTACGATGAGTCATCTATAAAACGCCGATGGACTTTGCCGCAGATCCCATTTCAATGACCCGACGATTGTGCTCTCTGACGTCATTATTCTTCAAATATTATTTGATTTTCTTGGGCACAAGTTCGCTCAAAAGACATGCTATTGGCCGTGTCCTAGTCTTCACCGTCACTACAACGTGACAATTTGAGCGTTAGCGCTGACCTAAAACAAAAAATCGCTACGGCTCAGGTGATGTGTTCATTGAATTGCAACTGAAGCGATGGCTTTGCAACTTTCATACTACGGGTAACACTGGACAATATCGGTGATTTGTGAACGTCCACGGTGCCATACAATGCTGACACGTCACAAAATTGAAGCGCTAGCTGTCCCCGTGGGCGGGCAGCGAGTTGCGGCGACATGAACTCGCGTCCCCGGTTACCTGAAATGTCTCTCCTTCCAGCACCGAGAAACGCGCGGACACCGCTCCGCTGCGAAGTACACCATCACGAGGCTTCCCCTTTGGATTCCGAAGAAACGATATGCGCCACTTTCGTTCCCGGCCATCATCACGATCACGCGCGCTTTCGCACGGCATTTTCAGCCGCGATCTCTCTCTCTCTCTCTCTCTCTCTCTCTCTCTCTCTCTCTCTATCTCCGCGGGCGCTATCCCGGAAAGTGCCGCGGGCCCAGAGCTGCACGGTGCCGACCGATTCACGGCGTCTCCGAATGAACCAGTCATTGCTCCGCTTCGCGTGGGCCCCCGACTGGGCTCGCCGCTTCTTTTCAGCGCTCGTCGGTCGGGAATAGCTTTGCCGCCGCGCCGTCCGCTATATATGATAGAGACAGGCTGCGAAAGGGCGCCTCCGCGGCGGCAGCGGCATCAAGCGGTGCTGATATGAGTGCCGGAAAACTTTTTTCGCCTTCTCAACATTCTCCTTTCTCATTCAGTTCCTCAAGTCCGACGGGATTTTTGTTCGGCGGGCTCAGTGCCCGGGCCTACATCGCGCACTCTGGTCGCCGCCGCGATGTGGAGCATCTCTTCTTCAATGTGGGAGGAGAGTGCAGCGAGCGAGAATCCGTTGACGGGGTGCTGGAAAGAGACGCCGCCTGCACTGGAGCTGCCTCATCCTTATCTCTCTCGCTCTGCTTGCCGTCCCTCTTTCTTCTTTTTTTTTTTCTTGCCACCACCGAGAGAGAGAGCTTCGCCGTATTGTACAGTTCAACGCCGGCGCGAATATACCGACGGAGGGCGCCTGAATATGATTGTCTCGTGCCCGCTCATCTCGCACAGTGCTGGGGGATTCTATTCCCGGCGTGCTCGACCCTCATCTTTATTCGCATGGCGGGAGTAGATTGCTTTCTACAGCTTTCTCGGGAAGGCAGAAATGAGAAGAATCCGGGAAATACGAAAAGCTGTGGAGGAGGCGAGAAAAGCTTTCGCCGCCCCTTCCTCCCCGTTTTCTTTCCGCTTCTCTCGGTCTGGCGCGTAACATTTATTTTGAGCCTGGTATTCGTCTCGGAAGAGAGGCTCCTATCACAAGAGAAGAGCCCAGATGAGATAGAGTGAGGGCAAAGTGGCGATTATAAGGCGCGAGAATTTTTCGTAAAATGCGCGCGCGTCAAGTTTGTCTTGGAGGGTTATAAAGTGCATACTGCGCATGAGTGCGTATGAACTACAACAACTCACATGGTGCGAATAGTCATTTTCTAAGAGAGGCACCCAGCTCTGATAACAGCTACGAAACAAATCGAACTAAGAACTTCGATCACAAGGATACTACGATAAGAAGATGACTACTGGCGCAAAACCTGGAAAAAAAAACGATGGACAGAAAGAAATAATTCCATGTGCCACTCCAATCGGCGGCTGGGTGGACGAATATAACAGCACGATGGCGACGACAACGATCGAGGCGGCACGACAGCAGCGATGATGAAGCCACGACGACATGACAACGGCGGTGATTACACGTTTGTGTCGATGACGATAATGACAAAAGCACGACAAAGGCACGATGACGAAATGACTACGGAACTATGACCGTAAGACGAGAATGACGACGAGAACGCTGCTATGGCTGTGTGCTAACGATAACAACAGCACCGTGATGATAGGACGATATTGGAAGATGATCGCACGATTAAAACGACGATCATAGAAGAGTGACGACAGTACAACGAATGTACGATGACAGTGTCAACTACTTCAGCAAACTTAAAAGCGATATAACGGCTTATCCAACGGTAAGACCCTATATTTATTTATTCTGTGGGGGCTACTTCCAAAGAAATATTGATGAGAATAATATCTGCGACAAGCACCATGAAAATTGGCTGAAATGCTCTTGAGAAAAAATTAAATAAACGTACGGGGTTTTACGTGTCAAAACCACGATCTGATTATGAGGCACGCCGTAGTGAGGGACTCCAAATTAATTTTGACCACCTGGGGTTCTTTAGCGTGCACCTAAATCTAAGTACGCGTTTGCATTTGCATTTCGCCCCCATTTAAATTCGGCCGCCGTGGCCGGGATTTGATTCCGCGACCTCGTGCTCAGCAGCGTGCTCTTGAGAACTAACGCGGTAAAATATTTGCGCAAATTACGTTGTCCGTCGGAAAACTACTTATGAGTGCCCATATCGCAAACTGTGTATTTTTACGAGACCAATGTCACTCGCGATTTCGCTGGCAATCCGGGTTAATTTGTAATTGTGCCGTCTGATAGGTGGCTTGTCATTGTTATAAAATATCATAAGTCGTTACTTAGAATAAGACATTGCAGTATTACGCACGCATACACGCTTCACGCTTACAAAAAAATTGAAAGCGCAAGGGAAAAGCAAGCCTTCAAACAAGTAAATCTAATTCTGTGTGGTGCTTGCAACTGCGACAAATATTTGAACTATGAAAGTTCCCAATGCTCGATGCATGTCAGAGAAAATGTACAGAGGCGCAGGTACATGCCATTGTTAAATCGTGTCCCATCGTGGCCAGTCATTCCAGGTGAAATTATAGGGGGTGAGAATAGTCTGCAGTGATCACAGTTTGGGAGGCAAGTTAGGAAGTGGCAAGCTATAAAATTCGTATAGCTTGAGGATTTCAATTAAACGCTTATCTGGTTCTGTCGCCTCTGAGAAACAGTGTCATGACTGTCGCCACTGACACTGACACTGTAATTACTGACAAACATGCCAGGGCCACCACTGTCATCTTTATCATTTTTGTAATTCTGCCTGTAGCTGGCAGAAGTGGATGAACCAAGAAATGATCCCTGTGTATCGAAGTCACTTTCGGAAATGTATGCGAACGAATGCATCCACGATTCCACGTGAGTCAGCAGTTACATGTACGGGTGAACGTAACAAATTCCGCCGTCTTTTTTTTTTTTCTGCAATTCCTATGCTGCGTGTCGTCTTTGTGAGAGGCTCCGATGCCAATGGTAGCGCGTGATCATTGCTGACAGCGATGATCGTCCTCTGAGTGAACAGACAATTCTAGAGCACCGTCCCGACCGATCATCAGCTCAGAAGGCAGTGAAGGCACTTTTGTGTTTTCTCAGAACTTCTCGTTTGCGCGAGCGGCTTTAACTCAAGTTCTGTCCGTACACGTATCTACACCTTCTCTCTCCCGTCTCTCTCTTCCCCTTCTCCCATTCCCCAGCGTAGGGTAGCCAACCAGACTATTAACTGGTTAACATCCCTGCCTTCCTGTATTCCTCTCTCTCTCTCTCTCTCTCTCTCTCTTGCCATGCAGTGAACCTCGCTGTTAGACGCTTTTGTGGTTCTGGAGGCTAACGGGAACTCTTGGGGCTTGATCGTACACAACTCTTGAGCGCCATGATGATGATGTTCATGGTTGATCGGCATCCCCTTAGTAACGGCACTGCGACAAACAGTCACCTAGCCTGCTAGATCTAATCAGCCATGCTATTCATGCTTTTCAGTCTAATATTTTCTGTACATCTCCTTAATATTTTTATCATCCTTAAAACTTCTTTACCTACCTCGTGCCGTTACCTATATATGCCTGTAACAGGTTGCACCCAGCACTGCTACAAGAGCACCACTACGCGGCCTACAGCAACAGTCATGGCGGCAAGCGTAGTTGCCTGAGACTTGCTTGCAAAAGCCGCGGGCGACGTAGTTCACGTAGGCCTCCTTCAAAACAAGGGCAGGCTCGTCACCGAGAAACGTGAGCAACAGTCGAGCGAGCACTCACCGGTGTGTATGTACGTGTGCTTCTTCATGTCCGACTTCTGGTGGAAGCGCTTGCCGCAGTACTCGCACGGGTAGGGCCGCGTGTCCGAGTGGATGAGCAGGTGCGTGGACAGCGTCGAGGAGCGCTTGAACGTCTTGCCGCACTGCTTGCACTCGAAAGTACGCTCGGACGTGTGCACGGCGCGGTGCTGGCTGAGGCTGACCTCGTGGCCGAACGTCTTGTTGCAGAGCTCGCAGGCGAAGGGCCGCTTTCCGCTGTGCGAGCGCCGCGCGTGCACCTCGAGTCCGTGGGCCGTGGAGAACATCTTGTCGCACTTGAGGCAGGAGTACACGTCAGACAGCGGGTGCTGGTGATGCAGGTGGGGCAAGTGGTGCAGGTGGTGGTGGTGGTGCACCGCCGACAGCAGGCCGGCCGCCGACAGAGACTGCGGGCTCAGCCGAGGACCCAGGTCGAGTCGGCTGCACGGTGACTGCGCGAGAGAACGGCCCCAAACTCAAGCTCCTCTCAAACTACGCAAGCATAATCGGAAGGCAAGTTATTTCGTCTTTACCCTTTACATCTTGCGACAACGTTGGTGAGCTTGAGAAACTCTGCTTAAAGATATGTGCGCGTGCCCTGCTTCTTGTCTGCGATGACATGTCCTTCAAAGTGATGACATTCTTGAAAATGCAACAGATACCTTCGTGTACAAGCTTCGAATTGGACTAGTATATACTCCAACTCACAGAGCACGCATTTCGCACAAGTGCTCACGTAATTAAAGAAAGAATATGGACACACAGCTCAGCTTTGTCACGTGAAGTATTTACCGTTCATATGATACCCTTGGAGGCATATTTCAGTATGTATCATATCAAACATCATGCTGACTTCCCTTACTTCTTCCTTTGTTAACTGTATTATTCGTATCTGATGATGCACGATATGTCCTGCTGTCTTTGTCTTAGCAGTGTACGTTCGGCTGCACGAATCAGGGTACATTCCGTCACAAGATATAAATTTTTCTAACGAAACTTACAGTGTACTCAATAATAATTTTTCATCCTTGGCAACAAATGTTGCCGTTGCCGCGCGTGTATCCTTGCTTTACTACAGCCCTTGAAGGCAAGGCAGCGCATTGTAGTCAGGGCCCGTATTCACAAGCCTTCCGTAACGCAAGAGCGTTTTAACATTGGCCGGTGTTAAGGCGTCCGCCATTGATGACAGCAATCAGTGCGATCACTAGACGACTGCCTCGACGATGGTAAATCTCAAACAGCACTTACAAAAGAGAAATATTGTGAATACCGGCCCTAAACGGAGAGATATGCATGCTATAGAATGTAGCCAGTTTTGTATTCCCTTCGTGCACTTGAATAAAACAAGAGGCAAAGCATACACATGTACTTGCGCGGACAACATATTGTAGGAACAAATGGTTAGATCTATCTATCTATCTATCTATCTATCTATCTATCTATCTATCTATCTATCTATCTATCTATCTATCTATCTATCTATCTATCTATCTATCTATCTATCTATCTATCTATCTATCTATCTATCTATCTATCTATCTATCTATCTATCTATCTATCTATCTATCTATCTATCTATCTATCTATCTATCTATCTATCTATCTATCTATCTATCTATCTATCTATCTATCTATCTATCTATCTATCTATCTATCTATCTATCTATCTATCTATCTATCTATCTATCTATCTATCTATCTATCTATCTATCTATCTATCTATCTATCTATCTATCTATCTATCTATCTATCTATCTATCTATCTATCTATCTATCTATCTATCTATCTATCTATCTATCTATCTATCTATCTATCTATCTATCTATCTATCTATCTATCTATCTATCTATCTATCTATCTATCTATCTATCTATCTATCTATCTATCTATCTATCTATCTATCTATCTATCTATCTATCTATCTATCTATCTATCTATCTATCTATCTATCTATCTATCTATCTATCTATCTATCTATCTATCTATCTATCTATCTATCTATCTATCTATCTATCTATCTATCTATCTATCTATCTATCTATCTATCTATCTATCTATCTATCTATCTATCTATCTATCTATCTATCTATCTATCTATCTATCTATCTATCTATCTATCTATCTATCTATCTATCTATCTATCTATCTATCTATCTATCTATCTATCTATCTATCTATCTATCTATCTATCTATCTATCTATCTATCTATCTATCTATCTATCTATCTATCTATCTATCTATCTATCTATCTATCTATCTAACGACCACGTATTGTCCCAGGCCATCGCGGAGCTGCAGCTAAAGGCTCCTACCATGGAGGATATGAGTCCTCCACCGGGCTCGCCGGAGGAAGGACTGAGGGCTTGGCGGCTGGGAGTCTTGGCCGCCTGGGACGTTGGTGTCGGCGGCGAGGAGGCCGCACTGCCGAGTCCCAGAGGACCCTGTGCGGTACTCGAGGTGGTGGTGGATGCCGGCGGCGGACCATGAGGAGGGGGCGGCGGGGCGGCCGGAGGTGGCGCGACCGCGTCGGCGAACAGCCACGGCTTGACGGCGCCTAGCCGCAGGTCGCATGTGAGCGAGCTCAGGGCGAAAGGCCGCAAGTGGAGCGCCGACAGACCCTGTGCCGCCGCCGCAGCGCTGAACAGCTTGGACGAGTCAGTAACTGCCGCCCCAGCCTTGCCGCCGCCTGTGGAAAAACACGGTGACGCCGCGGCCGTGTCAAGTTTATATCTACGCAAGAAAGAGGGCAAATACAGGCGCAACGCGGCCGCTGACTGTCAACTAACCAGTGAACTTTTGCAAGTTTATTCCGTCGATGGTATCAGCGCTCGTGCTGTGTGCATGTGTGTTACCTCTCTCACGCATGCGTCGCATGCATCTACGAACGTGTAGGGGAAGGGGTCACAGGCGACAGACCAACTTCGTCCCCCCTCCGTCGTGGCGTTTAGCGGGACCATTTCTTTTTAAGCTCTGTGGCCTAAATTATGCCTTTACATAATCACATTCCAAATACTCGCATGAAAGCAGACGGTATGCTGAGATTATGTGCAAACCATATCTTTGGAAAAAACAGCCTGGAGGAATTTTTATATTTAATGAGGCTTTGCCACTAGGCAAGCTGTACATGCAGGCAGAGCACGCTTTACAAGATTACATGGTGGAAGAGCATGGTTGCGAATGTGAAGACAGCTGTAGAGTGAGAAAGAAAAAAAAAATTCCCCGACGATTTTGATACTGCCTAATCCGAAATTTGAGCACAACTCTATATGTGCTTTCATTTCTCAATATAATGAGGCAAAGAATTTCAGAGACACACGTAGCAGAGTCTGCGAACGTCGAAAATGTCACCTGGGGGTCAAGCGCGTCGGCTTCTATACATGACTCGTCAAAGGTTCCAACGTCATCCTTGGGGCCCGCATGCCTTCCAGAAAGTACCACATAATTCGCGTCGCGCATACAATCAGATTACGAAGCAATCGCAAACCGTGACAATCGATACAAGCGCGAACGAGACCAAACCAAGGTAACCAAACAAGCGCGAGTGAGAGCTGTGGCGAGCAGCCGATAACACGAAACGAGGGTCCGCCTGAGACCAGATACGAGTACGCATGGAGCGGTCTGGCAGGTCCGCATGACGTCAGTTTCCCGCGCGCACTTCACTTAAGCGGCCGTTCTCATTTGTCTCCGCCCTTCGCGGCTCATGTCTTTAATCTGCCACTCCGCGTTCGCTCTTTCATCCTTCGCTGTGCTCGTTCATTCGGTTACACTGCCCACGCCACCGACGCCGACGCTTGCCGCAGGAAACAGCGCCTAAGAGTTGCACTCTAAAATTATGCAGAACCCACCCAGTGTGAGAATCAACTTCTTGCACCGCATATTACGGGCAGCAGGCTATCTACCCTCGAATGGGGTTGTGCAAAGTATTAACAAATGACACTATGTGTTTCCGTATGGCAAGCATTTGTGCGTGTGTGTGACTCTAACAATGATGGCGATGATGGCCTAACGGCAAAACCATGACGGCAACAGCATGACGGCGACGACACGACGACTACGGCATAACGGGGACGACTATGGCATCACGACGACAGCTTGACGATGGCATGACCATAGAATAGGCATGAGCACGACTTCAACAATGATGGGGAAATGACGGGGACGACGATGGTCGCATCACATATGCTCGGCGTGCCACCACTCTAAGTTCTCGCCTCGGAAACGTGGGGAAAACTGCGCTAGCCTAGGTGCTTTAGAGCTTCTAAGCACCTAGGCTCTGGTTAACCTCCGTACCCTTCTCTCATTTGCAACTCTCTCTCTCTCTCTCTCTCTAAGCAAATTGTTGCTATGCGACATAACGCGCCCGTCAATCATCTCAAAGCGCTAGTTGGCGCAAGGGAAGTTTGCATGCCTCTATGGCCCAGACGTAGGAGTCCGGCTGTTGCACTGAGGGACAATCCTTTAAATCCCACCCCGAACACTTTTTCTTAATTTAGTTATGAGGCACCATCCAAGGCCAGACAGACCACGGGCGCAAATTGGCTGGAAAAGGTAAATACTGCATCGCATTAATAGACATCTGGACCGGGTGAGAAGAGCATTCGCTCACGCGAGTGTACAGCAGTTAGTCTTCGCGGAAGGACAGCACATAGTGCGCAAAGAGGTGTCACATATTCTGCTCACATTTCTGCGGGAGACTGAATTGATGGACACATTGTGACACATCATGAAGTGGAAAGAGATGCTGAAGCGGAGCACTTGCCGCCCCAGACTGCCAGGCTAACATTGCCTGTAGCAACACCACCACCCTCCTCCCGGACAAAAAAACAACCAGCAAGAAATGGAGCACAAGCTAAGGAACAGAACGCTGCAAAAAGACCGGTCCACTCGCCTCTTTTAAAGGCAGCCAGTCAGGTGTATAATCGATCAATCGCCCCTAGGACACAGAGCCCGCCACAACCTCGCGTGCACTGTGTCGCGGGTAGCTGCCGCGAACATGGCAGGAGCGACAAAAGCAGACAAAAAAGGTATTCTGAGAGGCATATAAAAAGTAAAGAAGGCGCGAGAAACGCAACGACAATCTGGACACAAAAGGAAAGAAAAAAGGAGCGAAATCAAGCAGTGCGCACGCAGGCAGCGTCCACGCCGTCCCCAGGAGACAGCGCGATCGAGCGAAGTGCGCGCAGCACGGGATGTGGAACAAAAGAGAGTCGCCCCCGCGCCCCGACAGAAGAAGCAGCAGCAGCAGGTTGTCGGAGCGAAAAGTTGGCGCTTGCCGGGACGTCCACACGTCCACGTTAATCACGCGAGCGCTACACTTCCAGCAACAGGCGCCTTTCGCTCTCCCCCTCGCGCGAGCGTGCTACGCTTGGAAACGGGCTACGCTGGGGGAGGCCTCGACCGGCGTGCAATGAAATTAGCGCCCTGTCTGGCGGGGAGAGCAAAAAGCAGTATCGCTTTCAGCCCAGGGGTCCCTCAGGACCAGGGGGACGGACGCGCGCTGCCACCGACGATGCTGCAGCAGCGAGAGCACTCGCGCGAGCTCGTGGGGAGCGCCGAGATCGGAGCTGCGAGCAGCTCAAACGGCGAAACGCCGCGGCCTACATCTCACGAGCGGCGACGCAGTCAGCGAGCGAGTCTGGATGGGTAGGGAAACTGTGCTGTACCTTTTCGACACCGTAAACCACGGGGTCGCTCTAGATCGCTAAGCGTAGGGAAGGGATGATGCGAGAACTCTGGCCAACAAAGTTTGTTTTGGTTTGCCTTTTATATGCGGAGCGCAGTATACCCACAAGGAGCTCAGCAAGTTAATGGTGAAATGTGAATAACTTGGGAAGCAACAACTTTTCTGATGATAACGTTTTATCCTCGCGTTCCGTCATTTTGGTCGCGATAACGCGAGGGCAACGTTGGTCCTAGGTGCATCAGTTTTTTACTGGTTTAGTTCGAAATTCTGATTGCTTCTGTGAAACGGAAACGAGAGCATATCAGCGCAACAAGAGTAGCGTATGAACAGTATTCCGTAGACGGGTTGAAGGAACAGTGGGAGCTGCAGGAATGCATGCCACCATCACTTTTCGCGCACGTTCATACGAATTGTCACGTCACTGGACGCAGTTGCTCACATAAATGTGCGATTCCCCTGACGAGCCTACTATAGGCTACCTGCGTGCCACGCCTGGGGGTGGAAGTGGAAAAAGCGGGGACATTTTTCGGCAGGCTTCGACCGGGCACATTGTGTTAATCGAGTTGAAATAAATGTTGTTCGTATTTGTGAACCCTGAACGATGCTCCACTCACCAGCGGGTAGCATTGCGCACCCACTGCACAAAGGTACCTTCGGGACGTAGAAGCCACTGTTTCCAATGACCCGCATGTTGACAGTCTGACGGCATATCGCACCATACATTTTAAAGGAAGCGATGAGACGAAAGAAAAAAAATACCATCGGTTAATGTGCCAGTGCCTGGCCACATAGCAGTCAAAAAATAATAAATAAAGTGAACGCGAATTGTTCAATATGCTTCAGCACCAATCGTATTCGCATAAAAGTGCCAGCAACACCATGTCGCACTATATACCCCCGATGATCTCGCGAAGCAGGATTGCTCCGTTCAGGGTGCCTCCATCAACGTGTGGCATCCCGGCATAGACGTAGGCACATATCCAGAAAACGCCTCGTTTAGTGCCGTCGCCACACTCTGACCGTGTTTTCTTGTAACCCTTATCCATAACGCATGAGTGCGGGAGGCCTTACACCGGTCAATGAAAAACATTTTTTACATAAGAGAAGTTTTGTGTCTACGGGCGTTATTCGCGGCTGTGGGGAGGAATCCTTTGACCCCACTTCCTCTTGTGGTCAATCCACGACGTGCAAGTTGTTATCGGCACGTGGGTTGGACGGACTGCCAAAAAACTGCTGCCGGGTGGGTACGGAAGGCTTCCACACCAATAGTGCTTATGTAACTAATAATTTTTATTGAAACATCAGGACTGCGGTATATTTACATGAATGTGATTTCTATCTACATATAAGTTATGAAAGCAGCCACATAAGGAAACGCAGATCGTTAGAGTACGCACCTTTCGCGTTTGTTGAAAAAGCAATGGTCGTTGTTTTGAAATTACTAAACATCTTAAGACACCAACAACTTTTTTTCAGTTAGATAGTTTATACTTCTGTGCAGTGCAAACGCTTCTTTATCGCAACAATGGCAGCAAAAGTTATTTCCTGAATGTCAAAAAGAAGTATGCACTTTTGTTTTGTTTCTTAATCGAAAGCACTCGCAAAGTCTCGGGGAGATGACATCTTGTTGATTGTAGCGATAGTTTTATTGCTATACCTATACCACGTAACACAGTTTCCTGCCCTCTTTTCTTGGGAAATAAGAGAACACGCTCTATAACAGTGGTATCGAATAAGCAAAATCAGAATTATTCGCGAAGCGTGCTAAACTAAGAAACACGGTAGGTGACTGTCACGTGCCTCTATGACGCCTCACCGTAAGCTGATATCACACTAACAAGTAGCACAGGCAAACACAAGCGGGCTTTTTTTCTCACACGTACAGGAATAGCGCGGCTTGAGTAAACAGTGCAAAGGTCAAAAGGGCTCGCCAGCAAACCCCGTTTGCTCTCAATCTGAGTCTCACGGGTACGTGCGTGAAGCCCTGCTGCACCATGGGAGGCGAGGGTCAGCTATGCGATTTCATTAGCGGGAACTTTATCTAGCGCACTCGACCTCGAGGGGCTTTATTATGAAGTAAGGCCCAAACACAGATAAAAGAATCTCGCTAGTATTGTTTCGTTAGGAACTACTGCTTTCCCTTGTAGAATGACACTTCAGAGTCGATATTGTATAAATATACCTGAAGCGTTTTTCGGGCTGGTTCATTCGGCTCAGTTGTGCATTTTGCTTACAACTATAAACGAGGAGCACACTCGGCTCGTATTCTTTACAAGATGCGCTAGTGTTTTCGTCACAAGTGCAGAGCCGCCTTTCTTTCCTTCTTTCTTTCTTTCTTTCTTTCTTTCTTTCTTTATGATGTGTTCTGCCCATTTTTTTTTTATCTAAAAGCAGCTCATTTCACTACGCTGTGTCACTACCTATATTGATAGCAAGACGAGAGTGATACATACAGTGCTGATTCAGTTTCACAAGCTTGATTGAAGGACACGATTGATTGCACTTCAGTCATCATTAAAGCATGAATCAAAATACATGCAGTGCTGATTCTTGCTTGACCATGATTTAAGCGTTATATATATATATATATATATATATATATATATATATATATATATATATATATATATATATATATACACATAGAAAACGTTTCCGATGCTATTATTCCGAGTTTTTATAAGAAGCTGGCAGTCGAGAACACTGGGTTTTTAATTTGTCCGGCGCTTATGGTACGTATACCCAACAGTGCGACAAAATAAAATAAAGGAAGCTCCGGCTTCCGGTGAAGGTGTGCTCTGGGCCCACGATAAGAAAGTGTTATGCCGCTGACCCTAAGCTCAACATAGGAAAAGTTTTCCTTCAGTGCCTAACGAGGCAGCTGAATAAGCGGTGACGGGTATAGAAAGCTCACTCACGGTGAACGCGCGCGTATTCAACAAACAGCAATCTTGTTAACCAGTGACCGTATTCACAAAATCCTTACGCTAGAACTATTCGTAATAATATGGATCAGCCTTTAAGTCCTGTTGGAAGTCCTAATTAGCAAAGCTGCACGACAAACAGCTGTTACAGGTGAAAAATCTCTCTGCCTTTGTCATGTCACTTCTCTCTCTCTCTTTCTCTCTCTACGAGCGAAAAAATATAGAGAATGAGGCCGCAGAAACGCTACATAAGGCGTCGCACACTATATTGTGCTGTTCCCAACCCCGAAAATGGCTCGGGAAAATTTGCGGGGGGCAATTAGTAATCTATGCTTACAATTCTCGCAAATACGTTACGAGCCGCGTGTTTTGTGTGAGACAGAAATGATCAATCTGAGTTATATACTTCTATTTGTAGGCTTTTTATCCAGCTAAAGAACTTACTCAACATACACCGCACCCGCCGTTTATTTACTTTCTCTTTTTTTTTCATTTTAATGAAAAGAAAACAAAAGAGACGAAGCTGCTCGCGGACCCGGCTCGGAAGCGACGCGACCGTCGTCAGCGGGTTTTCGCTAGCCCCAGTGCAACGCAGTGGCGTGTATTCAAGGCAGGCCTAAAGAACCAAAGCGTGGGTCTCGTGTGCGGCCGGAGAAGGGAACGCGGCTATGTAACGGAAGAGATTGATTGGATTGGTCGTGCGCCTGCTTTGTGTCCCACAGGCTTGCCCCGGGCTATTGACACAACATTAGAAAAGAGCGCGCGCGCGCAGACCGCTGCGTCGGGGTTCCGCGGCGCCGCTCGGTGCGTCGCCAAGGCTGCCGCGCCACTCAGCCCCGGGTGGCGAGAGCGGGCGCGAGACTCGTGTCTCGCCGGGCTCGGGCTGAGGCTCTGCGAGCGACCAGATGGCAGCAGCAGGGCACGCGTCGTCGGGTGGAATTGCTCTTCGCGTGAACGCTTCACTAACTCCCGCAAAAAAAGAAGGAAGAGAAAAGAGAGAAAGGGTTAAATTAAAAAAAAAAATATCTGTCTCGACCTTTGAAGGTGATAAACACATATCCACCGCGCTGGATATGAGATCGTCATCGAACGCAAGTGCGGGGAAAGAAATGTAAAAAAATTAATGCGGGGGAAGCATGTAAGGGTAACTTTCGAACTCAAAGGTGGTTATACCGCAGGAACTGTATACTTCAACTCCGGCGTCAAGGAGAACCAGAACGTTGGTGTTGTGAACGGCGAAGAACGGAAAATGAGAAGCAAGCGCCGACAGCGAGCAATCAAATTCACGTTGAGCCAGACGGCGCCACAAAACAACGTTCCGCGCACTCCGCTGCCTCTCTGCGCGCGCTGGGTGGAGAGGTCCTCTGCGCGTTTACCCCATCTCTACAACGCGGTCGCGAGGGGCGTCGACTGGGACGCGAAGGAGGAAGAGGAAGCGTCTGCGCACACATCGAGTGCGTGGATGTGTAGACTGATCTCCGCGAACCCGTTTCGCGCTTATCGAAAGATAATATTATTGCTTCCCCTCCCAGGTAGAGCGAGCGGCCGGAGATTGAAGAGGAGTTGCACGAAGAACTGATCTCGGTGTTCGATCCCCACAAGTGCCTGCTTGTTTTCCTTCTTTCTTTCTTTTTTTTCTCCTTTCTCGATCTTCGGCGAACGAAGTTCCCCCGCGGCCTTCTGTCGCTGTCTGAACGACCAGCGCGCGCGGCGACCAGCCCAAACTGCACTCGAGTTCCACTCGGGAGACACGGTAAGATGCTTTTGAGAGGCAATGCAGGAAAAGTGTGCACGCATCACGGCAGACAATACAATTAGCTTTGTTCATACAAAATATGGTTAGCTAGGACGTTCGCGATGTTAGCGTAGTCTGATCTCACAGCACCCCTCGTTCCACTGTTTCCGAGAGCTTCTAGACTTTTGCTTTCCCGCACACACTCGGTCTCAAGTGTCCGGCTAGCGAACCTTCCCCTGAACAAAACATCAAGCATTACTGATGCTTGATGCTTTGCTCTCAGGGCATACGAGACGAAACAACTACTACCCATGTGTCGTTTTTTGCACCCACTTGCAACCACTTTCAGTAAGCGTCCATCTCGAGTCAACTGAGATTTCAAAATTTTCCTAGTAGGAATTCGAAACGCATCACACAGACTTCGTATACAGGCGCTTACCACGGTGGCTAAGCGGCTGAAGAGCTCTGACACTGATCGCAAGGTGACAAAGACGATGCCGTTGTCTCTAGCAGCGAGTTTAGCCCCAGAAGGGCGCAGTTCAGAAGCCCAGCTTCTTATGCATGCTGTATCTTTATAAAAGGAAAAAGAGAACCAGATGATGACAAAACCCGGATGGCATGAAGTTAACGCGAAACCTATAACGCGTGTCGTTCTTATAGTCCTCACCTACGTTGGAAACAACATATTCGCAGACACGGTCATGATGCGTCATCAGTAGGCAGTCATTTCATGCACGTCACTGCAACGTCACATGTTTGCCATATAAAAACACGCTGCTCAATAAGTCGTGGTTCTCGTTGCTTTATCTGGCTTCCTTGTAGTACCACTGACAGCGACATAACAGCGGCGACGAGATTGCGCACTGGCGCTAGACGAGTAGACCCACACAAATATGAGTTCCGGGCGACCGCCAGAATTTGGAGGTATGGAAGGTACTACACGTAGCCGACGTATCCTGTTCGTCTGGAGGCTTACTTTGAAGCCCATAACACTACAGACGCAGCGAGGAAACGAGCACTGCTCATATCATCGATCACCGACAGCGCAGTGGTTCAGGGGCGCTGTCACCCGAAAGAGGTCAACGAGCTTAATTACGATGAAGTCGCCGCACATTTGTAAAAACATTACGCCCCGCAAGTCAACGAGATCACTGCAAGCTATGTGTTCTTCATGCGCGCACAGAAAGCCGGTGCGACTGTTCGGGATTTCACTGGTGAAATTAGACTGCTGGCGGAGAAGTGCAATTTCTGGGCATCATTGGAGCGCATGCTAAGAGACTGAATTGTGTGTTAATGACCGTTTGAGGGAGCATCGAGCAAATGTGCAGGCTTTCGTAGCGGGGGTTCACTGGGTGACCACTGCAAAAGGTGCCCGTGTACTCCAGTGTACAGAGACACTTGTATACGCGGAAGATTCAAGGCTCACTAAGAGGAAGAATTGTTGGAGGCATTTTGTATCAAAAAGGAAGGTTGCATTAGCACCGCGTCGCTTGATTTATCAAAAAAAGAGATATATTTGAACAATAGGTATCAAAGTCCGCGGATATGAAGGGCTTAAATGTGTTATAGCGTGGTTAGAAATGTGCCTTTAATCTTGCGAAGTGAGACATATGATGATCTGCTTTGGTGCAGACAAAGTGCGCTGTGGCAATGTTATTTCTAATGTTTCTGCGCAGCAGTTGCTCGTGTAATTTTTCCGCACTAAAGCTGGTCTAAGTTCGGCGACTGGTCCTGTGTACATTCTTTCTGTGTCCTGTCTTGAAAAGGCGCCGTTATAACCACGTTCCATCAAACGATGAAGACGTTAGGCGCCATTTTCTAACGCAACAGAAGTTCACCCTTGAACAGGCGGAATGCTTTGCAATTGCGGCACGAAAAGCTGCCGAGAACGCCAGGATGATGCACTCTACAGATCAAAGTGCTGTAAATGTTGCACGCCAAAAGAGCTGTACGGGGAAATTGCGGACAAAGCTGGATACGCGCGGCCAGTGTGGACGGTGTGGTAGTTAAAGACATGCCGAAGATGAATGGAAACACCTGCGCACTGTGTGCCACAGGTGCGTCAAACGAGGCCACCTGAGCCGAACGTGCCCGTAAACCTCATCTCATCTGCCCGCCGACAGCAGAGGTTATACACGGATGGACGGAGCCAGGGTTCGTACGCAACGACAGCTGAAGACAGCGCAACCTCGGACGATAACGATGCCCTGTACATAATAGAGGCTGTTCTTCATCAAGAGGCCAGCATCCGCAAGGTTAAACCAATTCACAAAGTCTTCAGCTGGAATAACGTCCCTCTAGCAATGCTTGTGGACACGAGATCACCTGTAAGCATCATTTCAGTAGTGGTGTTTCGGAAGTGCGAAATGAAGTGGCCGGCATTGCGGAAAACGCTGCTAAAGCTGTCCTACCTATCGGACTAACTTCCAGTGCTTGAAGAACTAAACATGACGGCCATGTACGTTGGGCAAGATCTTTCAGCTAAGGCCATAGTGGTCAACAGCTCGGGACCGTCGTAATGTGGCAGAGACACGATAAAAGCGCTTAACGAGGTCGACGTTGCCATGCTGACGAACATGGTCGTAAGCGAGCAACAGATCTAGTCCAATGAAGCCAACACGGAATTAGAAGCACTACTCAGTGATTATGCTGACGTCTTTGCTCGAGGTTTCGGTCATTGCAAGGGACCACCTGTGACATTTCAGTTGAAAGAAAACGCGTGTCCGCGGTTTTTCAAGGCCCCCTACTGTAGCTTACGCCTTGACGGACAAAGTGTCGCAAGCGCTGAACCAGTTAGTTGCAGATGACGCCCTTATGCCGCTGAAAACCGCAAAGTGGGCAACACCAACCGTATCCATCCTAAATAATGATGAATTACTCAAAATACGTGGGGATTTTCGGATGAATGTCAATGCAGCCACACTGACAGACCAGTACCTTTTGCCGCGAGTGGATGATATTTTTGCGAAGCTGAACGGCGAGGGAGTTTTCACGATGCTGGACCTACGCCAGGCCTACAACCAGCTACCGTTGGATGAGGACGCCCAAAAGATAGCGGTCTTTAACACTTAAAAGGGCGTATTCTGCTTTAAACGATTACCTTTTGGCGTGAATTCCACGCCAGCAATATTTTAGAGAGGGATGGACGGGCTGCTGGGTGATATTCCAGGCGTGTAGGTATATCTGGATGATATTATTGTCGCGGAAAAGGAGAACGATTGCACAAAAAAAAAATGCAAATTTTGGCAAGGCAAAGTTGCACTTCTCGGCCATCGTATCGACGCTAACGGACTAAGGTCAAAGGACGAGAACATAAAGGCCGTTCTCGAAGCGCCAGAAGCCACTTTGGTGAGTGAGCTGAAAGCCTTCTTCCTCGTGAATTATTACGGCAAGTTCCTGTCGAATCTGGCCACCGTGCTGGCTCGAATAACGGTACCACCGTGCTGGTACCGTTGAACAGCTGGAGAAGATGGCAAGTCGCTGGCAGAACGTTTGCTGGGTAACCAGATTAGGACGAAGATAGACTGCATCGCGCCCAAAGAAAAATCAGCAGATGGCTCGGCGACAGCAAGGACGAGAAAATTTAATACAGGTGAACCAGTCTGAATGCGCAGTTTTGGAACAAGTCAAGGTGTATTTCAGGGGTAGTGCAGAACCAGCAAGATTCTAGAATGGTCACCGTGGATTGTGCGCAAGGCCACCAACAGCGACATCTAGACCAGCTGAGATGCCGAGCTGAATCAGAGGACTGCTCCCTCGGCGAGAAAAACAAGCAGGAACCAGCGGAAGATACTGGGAAAAGGGCGCAAGGCAGTCCAGAAGAAACCGTAGTGGAAGCAGTACCACCATACTTGCGAAGATCAACACGGTCAAGGAAACTTCTTTAACCTTATGCTTTTTAAAATGGGAGAGATGATGCGTCATCTGTAGGCAGTCATTTCATCGCACGTCACTGCAACGTCATAGGCTTGCAGTTTAAAAACACGCTGATTTATCGACCTTCCTTGTAGTACCACTGACAGCGACATAACAGTTTACTGCGGCGAATATTTAAATTTTCAGTTTGATCCATGTGCTGTTTAAGCAAAAAAATAACGGGTAGGCTAGCGCGCTTGCGCACAGTATAAATTTATTACTCAAGCCGAAGGAACACGTACAGATCCTGCTTCAGACCTTCTGATATTGCGATACTGTATTCATATACAATTGGCCGTGCAAAAACTTGCAGTTGTTCAGCACTTGAGAGACTAGTTTTCGATACAGTACTGCACTGGAAGCTATGGTATTTCATTGCGATGGCAATTATATAGATACTTCAGCCACATTTCTACCGTCGTCGTCGCTGTCGTCACCATGGTGCTCCGTATAAAGTCCACGGGCGATAACATCGTCACCGCGCGCCGTATGCTGTATGTGCGAGTGAAAGCGCGCGAGGGTGAGCCAACACGGCGGCTCAATCTCGCGCTTGCAAGGGAGGAAGGCGCGGAGCAAGCGCGCCGTCAGCCGTCGCGCTCAAAGCATCGGGGAGAGGAGAGAGAGAAGTGAAGGGCGTTCTACTCCGGCGGCGGCTGCGTATGGCGCAGCCACGCGCGGCCGCCCAGACCTTTTCTCGAAAGCGATCTGCGATGGTTAC
>NC_092814.1:303831490-303956490 GCF_023375885.2 Dermacentor andersoni
AATGGCGAAACACACTACCACATTTCTTAATCATTTATTTGTGCTCTGGATGTAACGCTTCTTTTAGAATAACAATCAAGGATATCGATTCATCAGGGCAGAGGCGGGAAAAAGGAGGAAGCGTATACCTGACGCCTTCCCACTGACCCTCGTGAGAAACAGCGCCTCATACAGCAGTTGTCCAGGTTGGCTTGAAACCAAACTCGGCTTTCAGGCAGCAACACTGGCTGCACCAAATTGAAAGAGTTTTATTGCGAGTAAAACTCTACCGGCCTTATGCAATACATACGCACGCACACAAAACGCACTCGGGCGCACACAAATATACGCACTCTCAAAGCGCAGACACAAAGGCACGCACGCGCACATTGATAAACACAATCACACATACATGCAGGCAGACACGCTAACACGTGCACGCACACACAGTGACCCACACAGAAACACGCTCACAAAACACGTACGCACTAGACACACGCAAGCAGGCCGGCCCATACAAACCGGCATGTATGCGCGCGCAAGACGCACGCATGCACACACACACACACACACACACGCACACACACGCACACACACGCACACACAAAGCGAGCTGAGCTGAGCGCACGCACACACGAATCGAGCCGAGCGCGAGCGCGCACACACGCACAGACAAAGCGAGCCGAAAACATGTTAAAGGCGCCCGGCAAGCAGCAACAGCAGCACGCGACCGCATCAGGGAGAACCAATACCGCGCCAGTTCTTTGGAAAGGTGGCAAAGTCAGTCGTCCTTTTTCTACGCGACGCAAAAGTGGTCGACCACATTTAACTTAAGTGCGAGCAACCGTATTACAAGAAGCCGCGCTGAACGCACAAAAGAAGCACATCTATGAACGTTGAAGCGCTGAGAAAAGCGTAACTATGCAGGCGCATCACGCCCGATGTAAGACGGGGCGCGATCGAGGTAGTTAACTTGCCCTACTAGGAGTGCAGCTGCTCTTGCTCTTACATTAGTGAATTATTCTACGAGATCACAGTAAGATACTTCTAGAGCGAACAAAAACACGTAACAAACCAAAGAAATACCAAATAAATGGGCACTTGCCTGAAAATTTCCATTATGGCAGTACTACCGACCGCCGACACAGGGCACGTTGCAACTGCTCGTCTCAGCGTCCGTGGATCCATGTTCCAGTGCATACGAACGCTTTGCTTTGAAGTGGAGCACGAGTAATACACAAAGCACAGGCCACACCTTTTTCTACACCGCGCACAAAACTAATCACACGTTTAAAATTATGTCGCACAGCGCGAGACGCGAACGCATTTCACGTTATGGTGGCTAGAAGGGAGAGGTGACGCCAACGGCGGATGGAAGCCGTTCCTCCATTTCAAGCCGGGCGTAGGTGGCGCTGTTGGCCGTAATGCGATGCATGGTACGCGCCGCTGGCTTTGAGCATACGCAAGGACGCAGGCCTGCCGCGCACGCAACGCGTCGGCCTTTCACTGATGTTGTTGCAAGCAATGGCTTAGTTCATTAAACGCTAGTCGAACGTGACTACGGCTGACAGAATGCAATTTTAAGCCGTGGTGGTGCAGTGGTTAGGGCACCCGATTGTTGTACCCAAGGATGAGGGATGGCATCCCGGCCGCGGCGGCCGCTTTTGGATGGAGGCGAAAAACAAGGCGCCCGTTTGCTGTGCCATGTTAGTACACGTCAAAGAATCCCAGGTGGTCGAAATTTCCAGTCCTTGATGCCTCCACTACGGCATCTCTCACAGCCTGAACACTTTGGCACGTGAAACCCCACAAACAAAACCATTAAAATCGAGTGGTTGCCTCTGCAATAGATCTGCTGCGTAACACATCGCTGTATCTAAAGCGTTATTCGCGAATCCTTTCAGTTTCAGGAATTGAAGGGTCCGAATGAGTCCCGTGTGGTCAAGATAGTGCATGACGACAGTAGGAGACACAGACCAAAAGAATTAGGATTGAAATATGTTTCGGGTCCGTGCGATTGCATTTTTTTAATAACGTTGTTTATTGCCTCAGGGCATAAAGGAATATGTAAAAAGGAAATTAAAAGTGGTATTAAATGAGAGAAAAAAAGGTTGGCTGTTCTTTGCCCGCTGTCTTCCACTCCTTAAGTTTCAGTAATATGAAGCGTCAGTTTACTCCTAAAAAATGGGAATGGGGTTCACGACAGGTAATACAAAGCATAGCAAAAATTTATTGCACATCGTAGTAATAGCAAAGCACTGCACATCATACATTCAGGGTAATTCAATATACAAGATATCACATTTACACATGCTTCTGTGTAATTTGAAAGAAAAACATTAAACATTGAACACCCACTAAGAAATGGGGAGGCAAGGATATCACTTTCCACTAAATAAAAAATTAAGACGTTCGACCTTGAACAAATATGCAATTTAGAGCACCCTCCATGCTGCCTCGACGACACACAGTCGGACGTGCAGCCAGGGGCGAAGCAGTGACGCTGCGTCGCGTTTCTTGCGTTGGAATTCATCTGTTCGGCGAAGTCCGGCACTCGCATTAACATGTCAGCAGTGAAACACATATTGCCATAAACGAGAGAACACTTTGGCAGCCGCGAAGAAACAGGAACGCCGTCGCGCCGGCTAGACACCGCGGGAAGCTGGACACGGCGCAACCGCCTGACTGCATCGCCAAGCTGACCGCAGCGCCACCGCGGCCTTTACGGCAGTGCATGAACGAGAGGATCGCGCTTTCTCGGCGGATAGGCCGGCGCTGGCGCCACCTCCCCCTTCTAGCCACCATATTTCACGTAGCTAAAGAATGCAATAATGGCGTAGCTTCCGCCTTCCCATCGTGCCGCGCGCCAAAGTGACTGTACAGCGTCGTTCCGTCACTTCCGGTCGCTTTTCATTGGGCAGGGGGCGGGCGCGCAAATTGAACGTTTATTCTGACAGGTTTGCTTGCTCGAATGGCCGCCTGTTAGCTGCTGCTTCGTTGTGGTCTCCAACAAGAGCGGTGAGGCGGGTAGTTGCTACTACGGTTCGTGCCGAGCATATTTTTTTTCTTTTTTTTTTTTGGGGGGGGGGCGCAGTCTGCGCTGCATGACTGAGGGTACAGTACAAAAATCGGGACAGTGAGCGAGACGATCGGCGCTCTTCTGCTGGTGCGATTATATTATTCGCTGCGTCCAAACGAAGCAACCTTGCGAGGTCACAGCGTAGTTACAGCGATATCCTGGCTCGATAAAGACCCCCACATCTTGGTCGTGCGACAGCGACGCGTAAGCATTCATGAGGCGACTGAAGAATGCGTTTGTAAGAGCGTATGCTGTGGATAAGCAATTACAGCTTTGACGACACCAGCCCCTAATATATAGGCTGAGCCTTACAAACTGTGTCCGAGGATGCGCTTAGAAGGCAGACCAGTAGCTTAGTAAAACTCTGAATAACTTAGGCAAGGTACGTGGAGATTCGGATTTGAGAACTTCCAGTGTGATCTCGCCGCTATAAATGTCTTCGTTATGGCTTCACCAAGCAAATTGTACGTTGATGCCATTGTACATCAGAGGCTCGTCTAATAGCACGTCCCTGTTTGTTGAGCAATGTATCCAGACAGCTTCTTTAATTTCGCCACTTGTTGTTGGGCTTTTAAGGGCACCGCGCGTTTTCATTCTGCTACTGCAGTTAGTCTTAGAAGTGTTTAATTGCATGATAATATAATTGTGAGCACAAAATATAGTGATAATTAAATTGTAAGTGAAAGTGCGTACATTTTCTTGATGATACATTTTGGAGTGGCCGTCATGCCAGTAACATCAGAATCCTAGAAAAAGATCGACAGTCACTTATGAATGCGAAAACTTAATCACTTCATGGATGTACACTTGCAATTATCACGTGACCGTGATACGCCATACATTGTCACGTGTCTTCACAATTCTACCTTCATCTGCCGTAATCCACCTTGCTACAGTTTGTACGAACCTTAACCGAATTTATTCCACCCTAATTCACATTATTTACCCATAATTGCTCATAATTAACGTTGTTCTATTTACTACCTTCTGTATCACTACTGACGTCATACAAGACGCTGATGACGTCACATTTTATTGCTTTGTATAGTAAAGCAATAAAATGTGACGTCATCAGCGTCTTGTATGACGTCAGTAGTGATACAGAAGGCAGTAAATAGTACAACGTTAATTATGAGCAATTATGGGTAAATAATGCAATAATGCCGCAATTTCACCCCTTCTTTCTGTTGTGTCTACTAGGCCTTGAAAGTATGTATAATATACTTTCAAGGCCTAGTAGACACAACAGAAAGAAGGGGTGAAAGTATACAATATTTGCAGTGCAGGGCAAGAATAGAAAATTAAACTGTAAGACACTTTGAACAGCGATGTTGAATTAGTGGTGTCACAAATTGAGACTGTGGAGGCGGGAAGGCGGTTCCATTCAGTGGCTGTTATTGGCAAAAAGGAAGAATGGCACATCAATTCTGTGTTGATGGTCGATGCGAGACGAGATACAACTTGGTGTGGTGAAATATTTTCTTTACGAGAAGGGCTAAAATACCATATTCTATGAAAAACACACAGACGAAGGTACCTACGACGTAACCAAAGGTCAGGTTGACCTAGTGTTCTTTTCATGGACGTGACGCTAAAATGACGTGAATAATTTGAGAGAATAAAAGGGCGGCGCGGTTCTGAATGCTTTCTGAATGCTTTCAAGGGAAATGACAAGATTGACATGAGCAGGGTCCCGTATGGATTGTTGTTGTGGAGAACGCCATCTTTCCTACCTGAAAGGCCATAAAATGCTTTATCATTAAAAATGCAATACCTACACACATTGCTCAATGCGTGGACGTGTACACGTTACTTAGATTTATGCATCAATGCGTTCAACACCCTTCAGTCGTCGATTTAACACCCTTCTTCTAGCAAAGTCGCACCTATGTGTAGTGTACACCCTTGTGATAGGGTGTTTTGACCGAAAAGGGTGCTAAAAGGGTGTGGACAGGGGTGTAAATGCAGAAAGCACCCCTTTTAACACCCATAAGGGCGTAAAAATGTTTAGTGTGCACTGTCATGAAATATCCAAACTGCCACGGATCTCTTGAGGCTTCATCAAAGGACTGCCCAAAAATTAAGAAAGAAATTACCAGCTTAAAAGAAATGGCAAGGGATCATTTCTCTCATCGAGAAGCCGCCGCTAAAATCAGGAAGCGACGCTCCCGTCGCCGACGTTTTTCAAGGAAAGCTTCTTCGTTGGTGGCGCGTGTGCCACGTCCACTGTCACCTCCTCCACTGCCGCCCAGGCCATGCACATCAGAAAGGCCTACAAAGGACAAGGGGACTGATAAGAATACGGACACCGAAGCCTGGTCTGCGTTGCCAAAGCGGCAACCACCTGCAGATTCACTGCACGCCGACGGAAGTAATCCACCCCCAGCATCTCCTGCCGGTGAAGTGATTGAACAGGATCGGCAAGTGGTTGCGATGGCGTGCTCACTAATGAATGCGATTCGCATGCTGCTGAACAAGCTGCAGACACCGACAGCTCAAAGCGCATTCCAAATACTGGGCACACTGAATCCAGTCCTTGCAAGCCTAATATAAGCACCATGGTTCACCGAATACTTCCTTTTCGCACTGAAGTTAGAAGTGCGACGATTTTTCAATGGAATGCCAGAGGCTTGAAGTCTCGCATGTCGGATTTGCGCCAATTTGTCTTGAAGAACCAGCTTCCGATACTTGCTATTGGAAAACCGCACGTATCAACTCCTTACAGAATATCTGGTTGAGAAGTTTTTGCTTCTTACACATGCGAGGAATAAAGTAACGTTCTCATTTACATCCTCACGGACTTGACCTATGTTCCGCATACTGTCCAGCCTCATAACTACAACCAAGACTTATGCCTCCGCGTCAAAAAGAACAAAGTGTCTTTCACTCTCATTGGTTGTTACATCTCCTCATCAAGTCACTTTGACTGTGAGAGAGCGAGATAGAAATAGAAGACAGGAAAGGCAGGGAGGTTAACCAGACGCATGTCCGGTTTGCTACCCTGCACTGGGGGAAGGGGGTATGGGGATGAAGAAAGAGAGAGAGGAGAGAGCACAGTTTCGCGCACAGTGGAAGGTTCGCAATGAGTCTACACACGTTTCCCAAGTCCTGGCGACTTGAAGTACTTCAAGAGCACTTTCGTGGCTTTCTGTGCCATCGACGTGTACGGCCAGGGTCAAAGGATGGTCATCACGGCAAATGGTCTAGAGTCCAGCTGGCTTAGTGCTGTCCGGAGAACTTTGCGCTCAACGTCGCATTGTGGATAGATACGTAGTATGTGTTCAATAGTTTCTGTTGTTCCGCAAGAGTCGCACATGGGCGTATCCCCCATTACAATGCGGAACAGTAAGCCTTCGTAAATGCCACACCGAGCCAGAGGCGGCACATTACATAAATGGCGTAGAAAATACCCGACTGATCCCAAACAATGCCGTACACATCACAAAAACATCCAATTTTCAAGCATTCTCCTATTCCTGGGAATTATTTCCTGCACTTTAAGAACACAAATAAACGGGCCACTGCGCGTTTTCAAAAGAACTTGGCTTCTACCGACGCGATAGTACGCTAAGTATACACAGGTGTGGTCACAACACAGGCGCTCAAGAAAGACAAAAGGGAAGGAGAGACAGGGAGGTTAACCAGTGTAAATGCCGGCTGGATACCCTGTGCTAGGGGTAAAGGGAATAAAAGGAGTTGGAAGAGAGAAAAAAAAATTGGAGGACGCTTAAGCTTCGCCTTCAAGAGTGGAACGCGACAGCGTTCCCGTTGACCCGCCAAGGGGTGTGAGACAATGGGCTACGGCTCAGCGATCACTTACGAGGCGCCCCGCATCGGACTTTGCACCCACCAATCACACGGCGAGCGTCGAGCAACGCAGCGCTCGGGGCGGCGATGAAACGTGCGCCTGAGCAAGCGGAACGAACCAAAGAACTCGGTGTCTCGGAACGTCGTGATCGGCACGGGCAACCGGGCGGCGACGCGCCTCGCACCGGTCCCCGCACAGCCCCAATGCGCGCGTGGCGCGTCACCTGTCGGGGCAGCGCCGTACATTGCGAGGAGGGGGTCTTCTGTGTTTGCCGCAAGATGGCTCTGCGTGTGCGGAAAGCGCAGAAGAAATGTAGCGGAAACGTACTTCGCTACGCGTTTAACTGCGACTTCTGTAATTTACATGTTCATAATTAGCGATATACACAGCAGTATAACTTTCTACTGCACGTTTGTAAGTCAACACCGCATTCACTAGAGGCGTTTTTGTCCCACTTTGACGATTGAACTCATGGCTGAGTGTACGCGAACCGGTCTAGCGTCAATATCCGCATTGTGTACAGCCGTCCGAGTTCGCCATATACTGTTGCCATATACTGCCATATACTGTTGCCATATACTTTTGCGAATCGGTGTCCCATTTTGTCGAAGTGCAGAAGGTGCAGTCGTATGTACCAGAGTGGGTTCCAAGTTTAGAAATGTTGTTGCAGATGCCGAAATACTGATGGCTTGTAGTCAGCAAACAGCTGACGGTTCTCGGCACTATTATCTTGTTAATCTGTTCTTCTGATCTCGTAAACTCTGTGAAAAGCGAGGCAATAAAAAAAAACTCATGGCTGAGTGGTAGCGTCTCAGCCTCACACTCAGGAGACCCTGGTTCGATCCCCACCCAGCTGATCTGGCAAGTTGTTTTTATTTGTGAATTGCCTTCCGGGATTTTTTGCTCACGGCCAACGCCACCGACACCAACGATACCGGCATTTCTGCGACGCGAGCTCCTTAACGCTGTCGGGTTAAAAACCAAGAGAAATTCACGCAATAACGCGATGTTACGCGAAACAATATTCAAAGGCGGTCGCACAATTCACAGGCCCTTAAAAACTTCAGCAGAGGCCTTGAGTGCCGAAACCCGTCTGGACCAGTGTCCTAGAACTTTCTCTTCGTGCGAAGGGGCGATTGCACAGTTTACATGCGCTCAACCAGACCATACTGGACGCTCGCAGAATTCCTTCGACTCAGACTCAAGACAAATGCATGGGTGAAAAGCCTGTTTTCAGTCATTCAGAAGACAGAATTTTCGAGTTACAAGTTCCTGGTGCTTGAGCTCCTTGGCCTTATATTTTGCGCGTTCGGCCGGAGCAGGCAACATACCCCTGTTCATACCCTACACCACTCTTCGCAATCGCACTCTTACACTCTTAAAATTACACCCTTTGGGTCGTATCTTGCCAAACAACAATAATCGTTATCTGTCTTGTCCGCATTTCTTTGCTTTAACGATGCGAGCCCAGTACTTCCGAGCCATGAAAGGCATGCGCGTTATTAGCATGACAAAGCATTCTCGGCAGGAAACTACACTCTTAAAATGGTTGCATCCTTTGAGGTGTATATTTGGCCCACAACAATAATCATCATCTGCCTTGCTTGCGTTTCCTTTCCTGAAAACTCGGCGCTGGCTAGTTTCCTGTCGAGAATGCTGTGTTACACTGATAAGGCGCATGCCGTTCGTGACTGGGAAGTACCGGGCTCGCAGCATTAAAGAAAGGAAACGCGGGCAAGACGGATAACGATTATTGTTGTGGGACAAGATAAGCCCCAAAGGGTGTAAATTTTCTAAGAGTGTAGCGAACGCAGCGTTTTCAAGAAAGGAAACGTAAGCACGACAGATGACGATTATCGTTGTGTGGCAAATATACACCCCAGAGGGTGCACATTTGTTTAAGAGTACTCTTAAGCAAATGTTTCTTAAAGAGTACTCTTTAAGAAAAGTTTACACCCTTTGAGTCGTATCTTGCCACACAACAATAAACGTCATCTGTCTTGTCCGCATTTCCTTTCTTTAACGCTGCGAGCCCGGTACTTCCCAGTAACGAACGGCATGCGCGTTATCAGCGTGACATAGCATTGCCGACAGAAAAAGTAGCGGGCGCGGCGTTTTCAAGAACGGAAATGCAAGCAAGGCAGATGACGATTATTGTTGTGTGGCAGATATACACCCCAAAGGGTGTAAACGTTTTTTAGAATGTGCGCTCCAAGAACAGTTAAGGGTCCAACAGAAAGCACTGCAAACATTTCTCAGTACGAGTAAAAAACTCAAATTAACTGCGCCAGGACCGCCGAGCTGTTTTTCGCTAACTGCGTCACAAGTCTAGGCTCCGTGCCGTAAGCCTAATTGCTCGAAGTGCGCCGCCGACTGCCAAACGAAATTTCTCACCTTTCCGTAGTCCAGTAGGGCTGAGGTGTCGTGTCGAAGTGCAGAAGGAACGCAACAATACGCGGGGAGCCCCACAAACCAGACTAAGTTAAATAAAGAAAGAAAAACAGGCAGGTGGGCCGTTGAACAGGCCAACAACGCTCAAGTGCTCAGCCGGCCCCGCTCGCTTCGGTGGTGTGTCTGACGCCTGACGCATGCATGTGGCGCCTCATTGGCCTGCCGCTACACTCTTAAACAAAATTACATCCTTTGGGGTGTATATCTGCCACAAAACAATAATCGTCATCTGCCTTGCTTGCGTTTCCTTTCTTAGAACGCTGCGCCCGTCACTTTCCTGTCGGCAATGCTATGTCACGCTGATAACGCCCATGCCGTTCGCAACTTGGAAGTACCGGGCTCGCAGCGTTAAAGAAAGGAAATGCGGATAAGACAGATGACGTTTATCGTTGTGTGGCAAGATACGACTCAAAGGGTCTAAACTTTTTTGAGAGTGTAGGTAACGCAAGAAAAGTAAGTCGCAAAGTATAACTTAAATTGTATTATGCCTAAGGGCATGCTTTCGAATTAAAGAAAAATAACTTAAATTGACAGGCAGATATTTTTAGTTTTGTCGGGAAAGAATAAAAAAAAATAAAACAATGTCTGTTGACTTCATTTCACAGTCTTTTTTTTTCGATGCTCGCGACAGCAAACGGTTGACATTAATACTAGCGTGACGTATTTCCTTTTGCCAGTTTTCGCCGAGTGTCGCCACTTGTTGAAATCCTTTCTCTATGCTTTCAGTGTGATTCATGCGGCAGCGGTGCGCGGCACCCCATCGTATTCCATCAGGCTAAGAGATGTTGCAGATATGGTGCACGTGGCGGTGAGGGTGAGTGTATATACATAGAGAAAGAAATTCAATAAGAGGGGACACTGGGCAAGAACTTGCAACAGTAAACACGTCACGCCTATAGTGTCAACTCCATCCGTTATTTGACGCGAGCATCGGTTACAACGAAGGCGCCAAATAAAACGACGGACGAAGGAAGGAGACACGAGACAACCACGTAGGCGCACTAACAACTGAGCACTTTATTTCTTGACACAGAAATAAATACCTGCTGTCAAGGATCAAAACAAGAAGAAGACACAGGGCCGTCATCTGCATCGCACAAGGAAACCACAATACAGAACGACTTCTAAGTGCCGCTCCCAAGATACGCAAGTTCCTTTGTCGAAAGGGAAACTGAGGCTTCACTGATGCAAACATCACCACGCTTTTTGATCTGAAGCGCTTCCACTATGTCCCTTGTCAGTTGATCATCAGGTCTGTTCAAAACGCAGGTTCTATCAAAATCGAAAAAACAGAATGTGAAATGAACTTACAGACAACGTATTATTTTTCTTATTTATTATTTTTCTTGAGTCGCCTAGCAACAATCTACGGGCACGCCAGACTCGCCATATGCGTGCGTCATTCGCCGGACATGCCACTGTTACGTTTCGCCTACAACGCGCGGTAATGCCGGCGCGGATGCAACGGACGCCGGGGCTTCGCTCAAAGCGGCAGACATTTTGGCCCGTTCGACGCCGCCGCAACGCCTCCCCGCCAAGCGTGTCCAGGCGTGTTTCAGTGCCGCGTGTCTTCGTATGTGCGTGTGTGTGTGTGTGCCCACGCTTGTCAAAGCGCGGCAGCCGGGGAGCGGAGCTCCCCAAGTGAGGAGCCAGCAGGTCTGTCCGTCGGCGGATTGGCGATGCGTCACTACACTCGGCTCACCATGTCTCTCGGCTCGACCGTGCGCGCCGTCGTGGGCTCATGATCCGCCGTCGCGTGGGCTCATCCCGTGACCTTCCTTCTGGCCCGCGACGCCGAGAGTATAAGAGCAGCTGCCCCCGGACGCCAGGGGAGAGGCTCCGATTTCTTCTGTTGAGTTACGTGCTCTCCCGTCTCTCCACTTCGGTCGACCTGACCGGCCGCTCTTTTGCTATGTTAGAATAAACAAGTTGTTCTGTTACCAGTCTTCTCATGCTTTGCCGGGACCTTCGGATGCTTCCAGTGCCCCAGGCCGCCAGGCCAACGCTACCCTTGGGGCTTGCGACCCATTGGCAATAACGGGCGTCAGCACCGAGACCCCAACACCACCGAAGCGAGCGAGGCCGGCTGCGCATGTGAAGCGCGCCTGCTCGGCTACCCGTCTCTTTTGGATGTAGCCCGTTTGTTGGGCTGCCGTCCTTCTCTTGCGTTCCGTCTGCATTTCGACACGGCATCGCTGCACTAGTGGACTACAGCAAGGTGAGGAATTTTGTTTCACAGTCTACGACGCACTTAAAGCACATTTAGGCTTACTACGCAAACCTGAACCTATGTAGCGACGCAGTTATCGAAAAACAGCTCCGCCGTCTAGGCCTAGTTAAATTGAGTTAATCACTCGTACTAGGAGATATTTCCGACGCTTTGTATAAGCCCAAGCATTCTTATAACTAATTTCGGTAGTTTTTGGGCACGCTCGCGCACCTGGCTTTGTGACGAAAAGCCCCTCGGCCGTGTGACGCAGTTTCGCGCGTACTGAATCTTAGCGGGACAAGTTTTGGCACTTTCTTAGACCCCAAACATTATTGTAACTAATTCCGCTACTTTTTGGGGTACTTTTCAATCAGTGTGGCTGTGCTCGGCCTAGTGGCGCAGTTAGCGAAAAGCAGCTCGGCTGTGTGCCGCAGTTAGTTTCGTATGTACTGAATCTTACTGGGAAACGTTCGTGACGCATTCTGACCCCAAAAATTATTGTAATTCATTTCGTAACTTTTTGGGATACTCTTGAGGCATGCTCGCCGCGCCTGGGGTTGTGAAGCTGTTAGCAAAAAAGCAATTCGGCCGTGGTGAGTTAGTATTGCGTGTACTCAATTTTAGTGGGACAAGTGTTTGCGACGCTTTTTATGGCCCTGCAACAACCTTATTTCGATACTCGCGCTTGTCAAAAACGCGACTAGCGATTGCCGAGTGTGATAACACGGGAGTGTTGCTTGCGCCGCCAGGACGCGTAAAAGATAACGCCGAGGAGCTCAAGAACTTGAGATTTCTGTCTTCTAAGCGACTGAAAACAGGCTTTGCACCCACGAATCTGTCTTGAGTACGACTAGAAAGCATTCTGCGAGGGCGTAACATGGTCTGGCTGAGAGCCTGTGTCGTAGCCACCTCTGTGTACTTGGCGTACCATCGCATCGACTGAGGCCAAGTTGTTTTGGAAACGCGCAGTCACCCGTGTATTTGTGCTCTTCAAGTGCAGGAAATAAGGGAGGGATGCTTGAAAATCGGATGTTTTCTTCAGATTTTTATTGTTTGGGAGGAGTCTATTTGCTACGAAATGTATGTAAAAGTGAATTTATATGTAATGCCATTCATTCACCACTTACGCACGTTTCGCCTCTACACGCAATATTCCTGTTAGGTAAATATACCAAAATGGTACGTACTAGTAATTTACTTTCTTTTTTTTCAAATGATGGCATCTGGTGGAGCTTCGTACGGCAACCACTGCTGCTTATCTGGTGCGACAACTTTGGATGAATGCACAAGAAGCCCGGAACGAGCATTTATATAGAGCAAAATAAACATTTGATCATTTCAAAAGTCGTCTCGCGTTTTATTTATGAAATTGCACGTCATTATGAAATTATACATGACACAGATTCGGTGGAGGCTTGTGAAGATCGTTCGCAATCATTTTTACTAAATAATAAAACGATTCCGCGCCAAGGCCGCGCGTGGTTCAGCAGTAGACGCGAAAAAAAAGAAAATTAAATGCCGCGCCGATCAGCGAAGCCGGCGTGGTGTGTACCAACTGGCGTTCAAAACGCGCGCGCCCAAGACCGAAACCGGAAGGTGTTAATACCATCCGCTTGGTGCGCTACAGTCAATTCGGCCGCGGGGCTCTATGGGAGCGTCCACTCTTGTTGAAATTTATTTCTCTGGTATGTACTGTTACAGTGCACGCGATGAAGTGACACCGCTGCTCCGGCCGAAGCGGTCAAAAGTGCTCAGTAAGCTTGCGCTACTGCTGCTACGGTGGGAATGCGCGTCTACCGATACCGGTGGCACAAGAGCTGAAGCAAGCGGTATGCCGGTGTAGTTTCCGCCTTGTTGGCTTCTCTGTGTCGCGTAGAACGATTGCTATCACTTGTCGACGACGGGATGATGCTCGGCCAGCGGCGGTGCGGGTGGCGCGAGGAAAAGACCTTGCGATGCATATACAGGGACACTGTACCTCAGTAAACGTAAGCCCAAGCCTAGAGTATCCTCTAGTTCGCTTAGGAGATTTGCGACTGGAGATTTGGTGTATGGTAAATGAAAGAAGAAAGAAAATATTCACGATAAGTTAGCCACAGAATGTCGATTCCACTGTGAATCTGGATCAGATCGACTGCCATGGAAGATATTTACCACATGAAAATTTTTCTATAAACGCAAAGGAACATTAGCATCACTCAAACACTGCGTTAGATCTGGCATAAAGCTTTCATTGTTGTTCGTCTTTCTATATAATAATAATAATAATAGTAAAAGTAGTAGTAGTAGTAATTATTATCATTGTCACCTTCATTTTTATACGGTCATGGAAATGATCAGAGCTTGCTGCTCAACGAAATCCAGAATTGACATGGATGAAGTAGAAGAAACGAAACTGGCACAAACTTGAGATGGAGACACTGGAGCACCTAAATCAACATAGAACGCCGATAACTTCGCTCTTCATTGATTCGGAGGCTCCTATGGCGTCGCGGCTTCCGTTACACATGACTGGCAGAAAAGCAATGTGGTTCTGGGAGTGCAACGCTTAAGGGTCACACATTTTTATACTGCCTCCATTTTCAGCAAATGGAACACGAAATAAGAGGGCGGCAGCACAGATTGTAGAAATCGCATAGTTGTGACGTTCAACGAGCGTACCAACGACCGCCTACTTCTTACGTTAACAGTATTGAATGCGTTTTATAAGTTCGAAAAGTAAATTCGCCGTCACATGAGGCTCACAGATCAGTGAATTTATTCCTTTGCATCAGGCTTCCGAAAACGCAACGAGTTCTTGCCTCGGTCTTAGGACTTGCTCATACATTTTAAGAAAGGCGAAAACTGTCACAAAAACGTAGATCTAGTACTAATCAGCGCGAAACGCTTGCGGATGTGTGGCGCTGCTTAGTGGGTTTAGAAATTATTTTCTATAGCGATTATGTGGCTCGCAGCAAACGAAAAGAACGTGTCGGATAACTTCACATAAACAAAACAAAGTACAAAGCCGGCGCGAAGGAAAATAATCTTGGGTGTATATCTGAAATGAACCGGCCGTGGTTGCTTAGTGGCAGTGGTGTCGCGCTGCTCAGCGTGAGGTCGCGGGATCGAATCCCGGCCATGGCGGCCGCATTTCGATGGGGGTGAAATGCGAAAACACCTGTGGTACTTAGATTTAGGTGCACGTTAAATAACCCCAGGTGGTCAAAATTATTCCGGATTCCTCCACTACGGCGTGCCTCGTAATCAGATCGTTGTTTTGACACGTAAAACCACGTAATTAAATTAATATCTGAAATTTTAGCTGCGCTAGGCTTTTTGTATCCTTCCTGTTCCTGACGTTAACATCGGCGTCTCTTTGACTCCTGGAAACAGGGCTAAGTATAGAGCGACAAACGGCGTGTCTTAGCTGATTGAATAGCCATTTAAAGACGCGTCCAACACCTTTGGCGAGGTCGGACGCTGCCAGAGAACTTCGCCAACTTGCGCGTAAGAAGTCCCAAGATCTCTGGATTTCAAGTGGCTTCAATTGCAGATTACGTAAACTGGACCCCACGCTACGGCTACAACTGCCATCTAGCCTTCCCCGCGGCGAAGCAACCTTGTTGTGTCGCTTGTGGCTGGGAGTGGCGTTCACGAACGCATACTCCTACCGTATGGGAATGGCCGAGAGCCCGATGTGCGACTCCTGTGGGTGCGAGGAGACCATCGAGCACCTATTGTGTACCTGTCCTCGCTACGATGTCCAACGCCTCTCTCTGCGGGCAACTTTACGCAGACTGGACTCGAGATCTTTCACCGAGTCAAAGATACTCGGACCGTGGCCACACCCGTCACTGGCTCGAAAAGCGATTCGTGCACTAGTGCGGTACTTGAAGTGCACGGGCTTAACAGACCGTTTATAGTGTCCTTGTGTATGGTGTCGCTGCCACACGTACTCAGTGCTTCCTCTCTCCCTTTCTTCCTCTTTCTATTCCCCTTTCCCCCACCCCCAGTGTAGGGTAGCAAACCGGATGCTGTTCTGGTTGACCTCCCTGCCTTTCCTACCCTTGTTTTCTCTCTCTCTCGATTCTGAACCCGCTTTCTCGAAGCGCGACTGAGTCTGTAAATGCCCATGAATTGCAGCAAAACTGCTGATTCAGAGTCGACTAGCCGGCCGCTCGTCCTCTACGCGGTGGGGTAATGAGATCAGCCATTCCTCATTCAAGCTCGGTGGTAAAAGCTGTTGCCATGGTATTGTTTTTTTTAAAAATATTATTATGTGGATTCAGTTTTTGTCCAGTACACTGCGTGTGTCATCGTGCAACTTCTAAATCTTGAAGGTCCGTACGCCACGACGTGTAAAAGCTGCGAACTAAAGGCGATGTTCAGAATTGCTGGGGTCGTCTAGGGATTGCATGCGGCCAAGACTACACTTTGCATAAGAATGTGCACGAAACGCGGCAAAACGCCGAGCAGGCTCTTGCAAGTTGGGTATATGTTTTAACTGCAAGGCTGCGCAAGGTGATCGATGCAAGTGCTATATGCGCTGAATCCGAACGTACCAGTAAGGGAATAAAACCCAATAAGGATGCAGAATTAACGCGCAATCAGATGCACAGCCATGAGACCAGATTTCACCACTTTCTTGCAGTTTCCTCTGGCCTTTTCACATTCTAGCGCCTGTAACCTTCGACTGAGCTGTGGTATCTGTGAGTTCTCCTTCGGACTCGCTTTTGGTACAGCCACTGACATCTTTTCTGTATCTTTACAATTTACATTTATGCCCGAGGTTTCGGGTGCGATCCCGGCCCCGGCGGCCGCATTTCGATGTGTGCGAAATGCAAAAACACTCTTGTGCTTAGATTTAGGTGCACGTTAAAGAACCTCAGGGGGTCAAAATTATTCCGGAGTACCCCACTACGACGTGCCCCATTATCGGAATGTGGGTTTGGCACGTAAGAACCCAATATTTAATTTCATTTTTATTTACAACCGTCTGACATATATTAGCCTTTAATTCTATTTCTCAATGTCTTCCGCCAGCTTAAATAGATCTGGATCGTTTCAGATTCCCCCTTACCTTTTACATTTGATCACTTGAACCTCTATAGCAACGTGGTATTACCGATCAGCGCCACCTGCGCCCTTTGGTGTCTACCCACCGGGTTTCGTCGATCATTGAGACCTTCATGTCTGTCCCTTGGCAGCAAAAGTACCCAACCCACTTTGTAAGCACGAACACACACACCTGCACCATGCTGTGTCATGCAGACCTAAGCAGTCGGTCACGCATGGCCTTTGAAGAAGGCAGTAAATCTGCCCGAACCAGAGAAAGGCGCATTCGCTGCCGCCTGTTTCTGGGTGAGCTCTTGCAAGTCCAGTTCCAGCAGTTGAGACGCGAAATGAGGATAAGAAGTCAGGGCTGCCTATACAAAAGAGCAGCCACTGACATTTTTGCGGGGAAGCACCATTAGAGTGATGGGCCTTCTATCATTTAACAAGAAGCCACCAGTACGTTTCTTTTTTCGATGGTGATACGTCAACGTTCGCGATCATAACAATGAAAGGAACTCCTTCGGCAGTACATGTTCTTTCAACTGACGTGCTTAAAGATATTTTTTTCTCGACACCCTACGAACAGCCTAAGGCAATCTTGCGAAACTAGTACGTTACTGTAATTGGTCAGTTAAACAAAGAAAGCAAACGCAGATACAGCAAATCTTCGAGTCTATGTGAAGCGAAGCATTCGTGAAGTGATAAATCGAATGGTTATAAATTTTCCATTCCCGCGTCACTGGCGTAAAATAAACTGACTCGCCAGCTTATGCTCTCGCGCAACCGTACCACGCAGTGTGATCTGTTGCGCTTTATTTTTTTTTTTATTTTGGGGGGGGGGGGGGGGGCATGCTGCCAAGGGTAACCTAAATTGTCGCACAATAAAGGCAAATTGGTTAGCTATAGTCTACAAATTTTCCTGCTGTTCCCTGATCGTTGAAAGAATTCAGCAAAACACATATGGGGGCTAGTTTGGGGTCTTCAAAACTCAAGTCCCTAGAACTCCGAAAAAAAAAAGTGACAGCGGAAACTACACAGACTTTCTGACGTTCAAGATGTATAATGGGTGTTTTTTTTTTCTTTTTTTAGACAATACAGATTTTGTATTAAAAACAAGAAGATATGACCTTGGGACAACGGTCGTCTTGCCATACGAGCACCACGGCGAGCGGAAAATACTTTGCTGCTGTTTAAGTTACTGCGAAAACAATAATTACCCCAAAAAATTTCAAACCTTTTTGAACGCAGTTGTTTACTTGGAAATTTGTAGGGCGGCACAATTTATGGCATATTCAGTTTTTACTAAGCCAAAAAATCGCACATGATTTGATATATTCATCGTCGAAGTTGAAGGCCGAACCCAGACAACATCGAGACTGAGCTCGTCCCGCTATGCGTCAGACGGCAACGCCCCGTATACAGGGTTTTTTTTTTTTAGCTGCACCAAATCTTTAAGATTAGAAAAATATAAATCACGGTTACGTTGTGTTTACCATTCCAGTGTACAGATTGGAAGCCTCTAGATACAGCGCAATTTCTGCACTTACGCGCCTAATTAGCAACGTTGCGGTAACTAACTTTCTAATTATCAAAATTAAGTGCCTACAGCAAATGAGTACTTTGGGGCCCGTCCTCAACGCTATCTATCCCAGCTATGAAATTCGAATTGCGGAATTCATGTGGGAGTTACGAGAACAATTAGTTCCCCTTGGAAGGCTCCTTGAAACCGAGACTGGCTGGAAAAAGAGCGTGTGTGTCGTCGATACAGACAAAATTTATGGACTTACGTGCGCTTTCACTTTTCCAAGAAAAGCGCCGAAGATGTATGGCTTATTTATGAAAATGATGATGTCTCAAACACTGCTGATGCCTTTGCAGAACATTTCTGTTCTGTATTTGGTGTAAAATATGTTTCTACCTCAAATAACCTTCCTTTCCGCATGGCAACTAACTTGGAAAATACGGTGTGACCTATCAGTCAATGAAGACCTTGTTTTTAAGTGTATCACGCGCCTCAAACCTTCCCTTTCTTGTGGCGCTGATGGTATCTCTCCTGTACTGCTTAAGATGTATGGAAGCACACTAGTCCGTTTTCACAAGCATCAACAGTTCCCTAAAGCATACTACGCTTCCTAGCGCTTGCAAGGTAGCATGGTTAGTGCCCGTACAGAAAGCGGGTGCTAGAGGTGCAGTCAATAATTAGCGGCCTATATCTATCCTCTGCGCTGCGTCAGAAGTGTTTGAATCTGTATTGCATTCCCAGCGTTTTAATAGATGAAGAGCATGGCTTTGTATGAGGGCATTCCACAACAGTAAACTTGGTAAAGTTTATTAGCCATGCTTCTAGTTTGGTACATAGTAGGGGCTAGTCAGACGCTGTTTACTTTGACCTAAGTAAAACATTTGATGTAGTTTGCCATGATGTCCTTATAACAAAGTTCACGCAAATGGACATACCTCTTTCCATCACTCCCCTAGTATCCAATTACCTCGTGTTTCGTTGGCATTCTTTGGACAGAGCTCTGTTAGCAATGAGGTCACTAGCGGAATTCCTCTAGATCCAGCCTTCGGCCTTTTCTCTTCCTACTGTTCATAAATGATGTTTGGTCGACCATTCAACACTCTTCATTCCTTCTATATCTTGACGACTTACAGCTATTTAAGACTGTCAGCAATGTTCACGACTGCAATGACCTCCAAAAAGACTTTTTTTTTTTTTTACTTTCAAACTGGTACAGAGACATTAAGCTACTCTTATATGCTTTCAAAAATGGTATTAAGCTGCAAGTTTCTGCAAGATGCAAGATACAAACCATCTGCAAGTTTCCTACGCCCTTCGAGATGCTCCATTGCGCAGGGTTGATGAAATGAGAGATCTTGGTATGTACTTCAACAAAACGCTAAGCTTCTCTTCACACGCTAAATATGCGAAACAACGTGCTCTTCGCGCTCTTTGTATTTGTCTATATTGCAAGGCTTCCACTCTCCTATTTCCTTTTACAGCGAAGCTGTTAGCCTATAGTTGGTCGAGATTTTCGTGTCTGTCAGCAAAAATCAAAAACAAAATTGAACCGAAAAAAACGTGCATATCTCCTTTGGAATCAGGCATACAACACACAGCTCAGTATTCATTTCAATAAAGAAAAGCACAAAACAAACGTCAAAACCGCATGATGGATGATAAGGCGCCCCTGGACAATGCGAGGCACGTTCCTTCACCCCGCGTGTGTTTCCACCTAAGGATTACGGTTGCATAAGCTGCTCCAGTGGGAAAGGAGCAACATCCGCATACGAATCGGTGAGTGACGTCACGAAACTTCATATATAAAACGGAGACCTGCCTAGCGACTCCTTAAGTTCATTATCGCTTCTCAGCCTTTTGGCTAAGATCAAAGTGTAAGTGTAAGTTCATTGAAAGACCGCTATGGGTAGACCACGCAAAGCTAAGACTCCCGAAGAGCAGCGTGAATACGATGAGCGTGGAAGAGTGAAAAATCGTAATGCTCAACAACGGTATCGTGCTGAGACTAAGCAGAACAATAAAATATTTCATTTCCCCATCGAAGGCATTTGAGTGGTTTTCTAACAGCTTCGGTGGCCATCCACTATGGCAGGGTCGGGATGGCGAGTCAATTTTCTCTGAAATTATTTTCTACTATGTGCCTTCCACTAGTAGCGTATGCCTCTGTAGTTGGGAGCAAAACGTACAAATTTAATTGTAACCTATATCTATTTTCAAGCACCACTTTTGCCGTACTGGCGTCCATAGTCCAGCCCGCTCAAGTATGCCTCAACTCAAACCTCTACAAACGAGATGTATTAGTAACACCTTGCGTATCTCTGTACAGTAGTCCATGACATTATACATTGCCCAAAGCTTCTTGGTCATATGCAATTTTCGTGCCGCAACAGCATACCAGGTAGCATTCCGAGTTTTCTGCGCGGCCTTATTGCATACTGTTCCATGGCTCGACTCCCAAAAAACATGTAATAAGTATCTCGCGTGTTACTTCTTTAAGTGCACCAGTACGAAAAATCCTTAGCTGTTGCTGGGCATGATAACAATTGCTTGATTGATTTTATATCCTAGAAGAAAGAGGTAAATACACATTTTTCCGGATAATAAAGCAAACGAGTGTCACGTGTTCGTAATTAGTTCCCCAATTGTTATATTTGTGGCCGTCGTCAGAGCCCGAGAGATTCTGTTTTTCGCGGTACTGGGACTTTTCTGCAAAGCGTCTCTGTACTGCACCAAAAGTTCCCTGAAGTATGCGCGCTTAGATCGAATATCATTTCCATTCCTCTGAAACGCGGTTGTTTCGAAAAGTTTCCATCTGTAGAGCCATTATGCTATTTTGTAAGCTTTTTCTGAAGCACAGTAGTTGTAAGGAAAGAACAGCGCTCACCTGCGGGAAGTTGTTCGCCAGGAAAGAAAGCAAGAGAATCGCCGCTAGCGCAACAACGCACGATCATCGCCATAGGCTGTTGAGAAGACTCCGATTCGCATGAGTCATAGCTATTGGGCTTTGACGCGGCGAAGGCCGAACATGAAACAAGAGCTTGTTTTCTCGAAGGAAAAAATGTCCGCTGGATCTCGTGTAGGTGGTCAGCAACACTTGGCGACGTCTTTTCTCAGCTCTTTCCTACTTGGTTTGCATTTGTCCTCCTGTAAACCCGTAACCACCATCACATATGTATTGGTGCACACTTTGGTTTATATAACAGAAGCTACATTCACATGCTTTACAGCGTCTAAATTTGGGATGAGGTGAGTCTTCTTTAGGAGTCGGATTTCTAATCGCAAAAGTTGAGGCCGCTTGGCATTTGGGGCACCCGGTGTGTGAAGTTACATGGTCTCCTTCACAGTTGGCAACATTTAATCTGATTTCTAGCTGTGCACTCTTTATAACCATCCGCTTCGGCACAGATTTGCATCGAAAATATTTATGGCAAAAATTGTATCATTGCCGAATTGCTGACAATTGTGGCCAGTGAGCTGCAGTCGCTAAATATCCTGCCGGACGACTAGGGAAATCCAAAAAGTGTACGTGTTGGTAAGAGTTTATCCGACGAGAGGTATATGATTCTGCAGTTTGATGTGGTTCCACTGCTTTACATTCTCACCGAAGCCGTGTGGGCTGCCTCCTGACGCTAATGACGCCTGTTACGTCTCAACACGACTAGCGGCCTTAATTGGACGATTACCACGAGGCAACAACACCCATTCATCAACGCCTATCCCGAAGTCACCGCAGCGTTGACACCAACGACTGACGTGTCCTGGTGTGAACTCAGACGTTTAATATGCTCTTGCATGGAGTGGGCTTCCGTATCTAGAGTCAGTGTAACTAATGCAAAATAAACCATTTTCCTTCATTCCTACTACCGGATGACCCGCCGTGGTTGCTCAGTGGCTATGGTGTTGGGCTGCTGAGCACGAGATCGCGGGATCGAATCCCGGCCATGGCGGCCGCATTTCGATGGAGGCGAAATGCCGAAACACCCGTGTACTTAGATTTAGGTGCACGTTAAAGAACCCCAGGTGGTCGAAATTTCCGGAGTCCTCCACTACGGCGCGCCTCATAATCAGCAAGTGGTTTTGGCACGTAAAACTCCATATTTTTTTTACTACCGGATGTACTCATTAATGGGCTTGGTGGACTCCTGGCCCAAACGCCACCTCGAGCCGCAACACACCACTGTCTTGTAAGTATATGCAAATAAGTGGTCATTATGGAGTGTATTAAAATAGAACGTGTCATATTTTGCGATATTTTTTTGTGTACAATTGCGGCATGTTACGGTTCCACTGTGAGATCTGAAACGTAACCCAACTCAAGCAGCCTCGTACAGGTAGCTCTAGATGACATATTCACTCCGTCTCTTTTTGTTCGTAATGACTGCAGCCCCATTGTTGTGATGGCGACAATCTCGTTGGCCAGCTTGTTTGGGTTCGCTTTCCAAAATGACGTTTCTGGATGAACGAGATGGAATAACATTGGCATTTCTTCTTGTCGTTATTTGTATCTGACAGTTAGAAACAGCCTGCCTTCCGTTTCCGTGTCTGTGGCTTCAGCTGTTGTGGCATCGCTGTACAGTTCAGGGACATCCCCACTTGCCCTCTTGACAGAGCCTGTGTCGAGGTCCGAACGCGTTGTCGCACACGGGTCGAACTGATAGCGGCCAGACCCAGGCAACGTAGGCGTATGGTGTTATCCAGAGACATTAATCACTGCCACCTCCCTAGGCAAGCGCTAGGAGGAATGGATGCCCTCCCGTGCCAGCTTCCTAGGCCGTCGTGCCACCAGCTGGTTCGGATTGCAAGTCAAAACGTCCTCACGCCCTGGTCAAGCGAGAAGATTTAGACCAAATTTCGACCACTGTGTGCTGAGATTAAGAGAAAAAAAATTGCAGTTTAGTACGAAATCAAAGGCACCTGAGTAGCTCACGTCCGGTTGTGGGACACTTCGTCGTCATCTTCAAGTTTGTAACTGGCGCTCCTAATAAAAAGTAAACAGCTGGTACGGGCCCAGCCAGACTTATAACAAAGGTAAAAAATGAAGTGAGAAATAAAAGATGAAGAATAGATGAAGAAACAAACGTGCGTTGTTTAATTACCTTCGTTTTAGAAACAGACTCCCAATGAGCGTTAATGTAGACTCAATCGTCTATGCCTCACAGGAAATGCAGGAGTCCATAGAGCTATTGGCTAAAGGATTGGAGAGCCGGTGCACAACGTGCCTTTAAACTTGTTTTTACTCCTGCGTTCTCGAACTATCAAGAGATATCCTATTCAGAAGTAGCACAGATCATGTTGCGGTTTCCAACTACAGCGCCTGGCCCGGACGGAATAACAAATTCAATGTTAGATTTTCTTTTCACGAAGGTCCAAATGAGTTTCTGAACTTCCTAAACTACTCTATTAGTAATGCGTGGATTCCACAAGAATTGAAGATTGCCAAAATTATTCCGTTACTTAAAAAGCAAGAGCCAGGGTGTCCTATCGACAACGTCAGACCAATTTCGTTGACATCAAACATCGTGACACTTATTGAAAGAGTGCTTCACGGGCATATAACAGAGTTTATTAACACAAATTAATTGTTGAGTCCTTGTCGAATTGGATTTACATCTGGCTATCAATATGGCACGCGCATGTAGACCTTGAAAGTTGCATTAACATAGCCAGACAGGAAAAAAAACAACATGCGGCTTTAGTTACCTTAGGTATATGTAAAGCCTGTGACAGCATTGAACACACAATGTTAAGAAATCAGTTACAAAGTCATTGCTTTCCGGGCTAATTGTAGCATGGGTGCATGAATTTTAAAAGACGAAATTCTATTGTTTTCGAAGCGGCTATTCTTCTAGTAAACACAAGCAAACAAGAGGTGTGCCTCAGGGATCGGTACTTCAGCAGCATTATTTAATATCTTACTGAGCAGAATCCCCGTTCGTCCAGGTGTCAGTACCTACGTTTATGCTGATGACATTGCCTTTTTTTTGTATGGCTAGTGACGTATACTCTCTTTATGAAATTTTGCAGTCGTATCTAAGGGAACTGGAAAGCTGGCTGGATAGCTTATACTTAAACATGAATGCTAATGAGTGTGCTCCTTTTTTTTCCCGTTAAAGACCCAGTATACATATCGCCTAACTATCATCTCGAAGATATCCCACAAGTAGAGTCACTCAAGTACCTTGGAGTTATTTACAACGGAAATCTTAACTGGCGGCCGCATATTAATATATTGCGACAAAAGGAGCTCGTACAATGGGCATTTTGCACAAGTTGAGCGATCGAAGAACAGGTATGCGAAGAATATCACTCTTGATGGTATATAAAATGCACATTCGTCCGCTTTTAGAATTTGGCTGCGTTTTATTCTCAGGTGTTCCATCATACAAGCTTCGGTCGCTAGTTTTGCTAGAACGAGAGGCGGTACGTGTGTGCTTAGGCCTTCCAAAATACGTTGCAAATGCCGTATTATACCTGGAAGAAACCATGCCACCCATTTTATGCCAATTTCACCTTCTGACCGTTCAGACTTTCTTACGACTATATGAATCCCCCCATTAAGCCGTCCTCAAATAATTTTCATCTCCGATCCAGAATGTTTTGCCGTTCATTGACCCAGGTTTCATAGACCACAGATTACATTTGTGCAAACATTGCTTGAACCACTAAATGTGCAAATTCGCGATGGGCTTCCTAATAATACGCATTCAAATTACTCGGAGATCAGGTTCGACGACATTTTCCCAAACGACGCGAAACTACTACCTTACGGCATCTTAAACGTCATATTACAAGACCACCTAAGCCGCCTAGGAACAACGATTATCATTGCAACAGTAGCATCCCAGTGCGAGGAAAAGACTGGCATTGGAATATTTTGTCCGGCACCCGACTGGTATTTTTCTTTAAGATTGCATGATTTTGTGCCTATTATTCCGGCTGAGTTTTTAGCAGTGATCCTAGCTTTACGTAGATTAGACCAAATGATTACAACAGCTGCTATTCTTACTGACTCCCTTTCTGTATGCTCTTCCCTTACCGCTACTAACGATTCACCCATGCTAAAACTCTTCCACTAGCTAGTTCCTGCCCATGTGCAATGTGTTCATTTGATTTGGGTGCCTGGTCATAAACATTAGTTTTTTGATGAAAGTGCCGATTTACTGGCAAAAACATCACTTTCCGTCCCTGTTCTCCCTATTCTACCAGGGACAGCATAGATCACGGCGGCTAGATTTCGGATGCGATCAATTAGAGTAGCCTTATCAAACCCAGAACTGACTGCTTCTCCAGATTTTAACCACCTGGAATTTCACTGGCGTAGCGAATCCTGTAACACAAAGATGCTTGAGGTCTCTCTCACCAAATTACGTTGCCGCATTCCCTCCCTGAATTTCTACTTACACAGGTCGGGTTTGGTTCCCTACCCCCTATGTTAGTTTTGTAATGAGGAGGAGACGATGCACCATTGTTGGAAATACCTTTTCGAAGAATTGGCCTGGACTTCACAGACCCGGTTATTCTTTCGTTCGGAGTGTAGGCTTTGGGATTCAACCACAGGGATGCTTGCTTCGCTGTCCAAATATTTCTTACAGAATCCAAACGAATGCCCTGCTAAATTATATTTTTTGTACTTTTAAATTAATTATTACTCATTCAATGTGACTTTCCAGTTTTTATTTTAACGGGTAGTTCTACGCTGCTCAATGCTAATTACATAGATATCCGGAAATTTAGGCTACATATTAATTTGGAATAATTCACCTATATCTTGGCCAATCCCCCATCGTGGGTAGGAGCCACACACACGGTGATAGGGTAGGAGCCACACACGTGACGACGACGACGACGACGACGACAACAACAACAAACGAAAAAGTGATGTCGGTAATTACAGACCAATATCGCTAACGTCCACAGTAGGAAAATTATTAGAGCATATCATATTAAAGCATATCACGAGCTATCTAGAGCAAGCAAAAATATTATACCCTATCCAGCATGGTTTCCGGCGGGGACTTTCAACCATAACCCAATTACTTGAATTAACGAATGACTTATCCCAAAGCATTGATAATCAAAAACAAGTTGAATGAATAGCATTAGATTTTTCGAAGGCGTTTGATAGAGTAACCCGTCAAAATATAATCAGCGAACTGAAAACAACTTTAGGCAATGATTCTATTGTCAATTGAATTGAAGATTACTTAACCAACCGGTTTCAGCATGTTGTTGTTAACAATGAAATTTCTTCCATTGCAACAGTTACATCGGGGGTGCCTCAAGGGTGCGTCCTTGCTCCCACTTTATTCCTTATTTTTATTAATGATTTCTCCTCTAACATCCGCGTTAAAATGAAGCTTTTTGCCGACAACTGCATTCTTTATAATGAAATTAACTCTATGAATGATCAAGTTGATATAAACAGTGCGCTTCATGATGTAGTGAAGTGGTGTAAAAAGTGGCAGATGGAACTAAAGATTAAAAAAAACTGCCTTTTTATCTGTAACCCGCAAAAAACAGGTCGGACTTCGAACACACTATCAATAACATACCACTCACCCGAGTACATGAGCATAAATATCTCGGCTTAATCATTTCACATGACCTAAGATTGGAATCGCATATTCACAGTATCATACCATCTGCTTTAAAACGGTTGTTCTTCCTCAGAAGTCGACTTAGAGCTGCGCCACCGGAAATTAAACTGCTATCATACAACTCATTTATTCGCCCAGTTGTCGAGTATGGTAACACAATTTGGTTTCCTTATACACAACAGCTTATTAACAAACTAGAAGGAGCGCAGCGAAAGGCAAATAGATTCATCTTTAGCACATACAAGAATAGTGATTCACCTTCCCAACTGCTAAAACAAGCCTGTATTCCTGCTCTGCGAAACCGCGCCAAACTAGCAAGACTAAAATTATTGTTCCAATTAACACACAATGCATTACGAATAAATACTTAGTTGTATATATCCCTAGCTGACGCCAGACCTTCCCGCCATATGCATTCACTAACACTTAAAGAATATGTATTTCGCACTGACGGTTTTAGATATTCGTTCTTTCCTCTTGCAATGAGAGAATGGAATAGCCTGGACCCCAGCATAACGACTAACACATCGTTGCCGAAATTTGTAACCCTTGTAGAAGAACTGTTGCCCAATGATTAGATTATGCTAGCCGGATATAACCCACCACTCACGTCGTTGTATAAAATAAAATCTGTATAAGCATTGTATTTGCCTATGTAATTTCGCCCCTTTTTGCCAAATGCGTTGTATTATTCATGTTTTATTTCCTGCCATATGTGTATATCTGCTTCGTGTCGATTACAGATATCATTGTTGAAATTATGTAAACCTGTTTTTATTGCCATTTGTGAGTTTATAATATATGCCCAACCTGTAAAAATCCCACTGGGATTGACAGTATTTGAAATAAATAAATAAATAAATAAATAAATAAATAAATAAATAAATAAATATAAACAACAACAACAACAACAACCCGCCGTGGAGGCGTACGGGCTATGGCTTCGCGCTACTAAGCCCGAGGGCGTGGGTTCGAATCCCGACCGCGGCGGCCGCATTTCAATGGGGGTGAAATGCAAACACGCTCGTGCACCGTGCATTGGGTGCACGTCAAAGGACTCCAGGTGGTCAAAATTAATCTGGAGTCCCTCACTACGGCGTGCTTCACAATCAGATCGTGGTTTTGGCGCGTAAAATCCCAGAACTTAATTTATTTGAGACGCCCACGCTTTCAACGAAACAAGAACTCACACCCTCCTCAGAGCTGTCCGTCCAAACTCATACCGGGCACTCCCGAAGGTACGTCTATGTAACTAGAATCACGTAATACGAGGAGTGCTACCAAACATTGACAGGGCATCCTCATTTGCCGGTACCAAAATATGTCAGGGTCTGCCACACAAGCACCTAGGACTGCAGGCAAGCAAGTATCATTTTCTCCTCCAGCGACTTCCCATTACCATCTCTGGAGAACTCAAGGAATAAACTTGCGTTGGTCAGCAGTGATGTTGAAAGAACATTGAGTTATGGTTTCCGGTAGAGAGCTACCGTTTCTTTTAAATATTGGCACGAATAAATAAGGAGATGTTGGCACCGAGAGATAGCGCCGGCTGCTCCTTTTTATATGAGTAACATGAAAATGTATCCCACAGCATCACAAAGGTAAAACATCACATTATATAAAGCCAGCTTATAAATGTTACGAACATTACGGGTACATTACATATACACAAAATATATAGATACACTTATGTACCATTGTTTAAATCATAGGCATATACATTGCACATTCATACTGTGTCATTTTTACCCGGCGAAACATGCCCATGGACTTCTTATATTTATTCACAATATGAGTGACCTATAAAAAATCTTTAAGAGCGGCCAGCACTCGTTTTTGATGAGTAATTTTTGCCCATGGTCCCAGCAGCTTCTGATTGGTTTTCGACCAAGCTTATCAGTTTCTTTTACAGATGTCGATTTCTTAAAGTATTTCTGGCATTTTAAAAGAAAGTGATCTACAGTCGCAGGGAGGGTTTTCAGCATGGCCAACGCAGAATAGAAGTGCGTGCGTGTGCGTGCGTGTGCGTGCGTGTGCGTGCGTGCGTGTGTGCGTGCGTGCGTGTGTGCGTTTTTGTGTGTGTTTGTGTGCGTGCGTGCGCGTGTGCGCGTGTGCGTGTGCGCGTGTGCGCGTGTCTGTGTGCGTGCGTGTGTTGTACTCAGTCACCGGCAGTGAATAAGTGTTTCGAAACACATGTTCAGCTCTACCGGTATATTAAATTTAACAAACTATATGGGATTAATATTGTAAGGATGGGCCCAATTCACAAAGATTGACCCTTTCGTAAGTGCCGTTGGTCAGTCGCCTTCGCTAACTAATATGTCCAGCGTCAGGAGTGACTTAAATTTGTCTTAAGAATAATTATAGCGTAAAAACTTTTAGTGGATACCGGCGCCGAAGTCTTATCAGTTCAGTCAAACCATATCTTTTGCTACTGCAGGCATATGTGGCTCTTGAAATGCAGTCTATTTCAGATCTAGTTATAGGGAGTGTGGTGGTCGTATTAGCTTGATGTGCCTGTCTCGCTGTTGCATCAGCTGCACATTTTACGGCTATGTTACAGTGCGCTGGTGTCCACTGAAAAACTATGGTGTACTGCACATGAGCCACTGTTAATTACGCAAGGCATTCCTTTCTCAAGCAGGAAAGCGGTCATTAAATCAGTAAAATTAATAAAGCATCGATGTGGACACTGTCCTCCTTCAAGAAATAATATAGAATAGGAGAAATTTCACAATTTCACCACACAACCCATCTGTCTGGTAAAAGATGGCCGATATCCGTCTTAGAAATAAATACCCACAACGTGTGAGATCTCAAGCTGGACCCGACAGCAATCAGCTCTGTAATACACTACTTTCGTAAATGCCGCATTCAACACGGCTTTCTATGCCCATTTAGTACGTCGCTTGAAAAGCGATGGTAGTAGCTGATCTCAATTCGCATTCACCAAGGAGTTCTTGCGCAGGTGTGGCTTCTAACGACATACGCTGGCCAACCATATAGTAGAGATTAGCCAAGGTAATCACCGAATGGTGCACCCGTTTTTCTGAAAAAAAAAAAGAACTTTGTGGACCAAAAAGAAAATAAAATAGGGGTCTCGCGGCCCAAATTCACAAAGCACTTTATGTACCAGAATCATTCGCAAGAACAGGCACCGGCAATCATGACCCGTATACACATGTGCTTACGCCTAGTAAAGGTCGTAAGAACAAAGATCTCTCAATACGAACAAGAAGCTTAGTGAACTCGTTGCCATGATACTTATCATAAATGAAGCTGACTAACAAATAACTAAAAGTTCGCACAAACGAAAATGTTGTGAATTCGGGGCCACTCTTTGCAACTCATGCTAGGTTCGCTTCTCACAGGAGTGAGAATTTCCCGGCTTGAGAATTATTAGAAACATGAGGCTTTGATTGATAGATGTCGCTTCCAGTAAAGTAGTCTGAAAGGCATAAATTAACGAGCGTTTCATTTTCTATCCGTTTCTAATTTTCTATATCTTATATATAATATATTATATTTTCTATGCGCGAAAAACATCCTGCATGTCAAATTAATAACGCCATTGGTTTTCTACACACGCTGCCGTCCTGGTGCGGAGCATATCCATTCCCTGCCATGATGTGATGGAGCTAGCAGGTCCCCCTTATGGATTACAGCAGGCCACGGCGTCAACGTCGATCTCCTGGCGCGCAACCATTCCAGCAGCATCAACCGGCGACCACGCTGCAAAAGTAGAAGTAAAAAAAAATGAATGGGTGCACGCGGCAGCAGCGGCTGCTGACTGGCGTCAGGCGAGCGTAACCGCACTCCAGTCGGGGCTCCCGGACTCAGGCTTGTCCCAGCGAGGCGCAAGTGCAATGAAAACACGCTGGAGGACACAAGTGTCCCCGAGACGTGTACAAAGAGATCGGGCTCAGAGAGCTTAGAAACACGACCGTGTCCGGCCGGGCGACCCAACAGGACGATAGCCGTGGCCAGCACAAGCCGAAATCAATCGTTCCGCTAGCTTTCTTGGTGGCACCGCTCTCCCGGCACTGCATGCGGTGGGTGGAGGGGCCGCACTGTTTCACTGACCTGCGCCGCCCCTCGCGCTTCCGGACTTCCGTCCCCCCCCTCCTCGCCCACTCCTGTCGTACACATCGCCGCAGAACCCTCCTCCTTCACCCTTGCGCGTAAGCCGGCACCGAAGCGAGGGAATATTGGAAGTAATAACCTCTTCCCCACCCAGCCTGGCGAGCCTGCGCAACCCTTGCCGTCTCCCGGTTGTCGCCGCGGCGCGATGCCCGGCGTCCCTTTTCTTGCTTCCAGTTCGCCCCATTTGTGCGCATGGTTTTCTTTGCGGCCTTCCTCCGCACTCCCCCTACCCTTCCTATTGTGTTTGTGTAGGGATCAAGAGAGCGAGAGCCCGCACGTACGATCCTATCTGCGTTATATACTGTGCGATAAATCAGGCGGAAGGCAGATTCGTAATAACCGCGGTCGGGACGCAGTAATTCTTGGGTCGCAGAGAGAGCTATGGGCGCTCCTGAACTTTCTCCTCATTGTTTTTTCTTCTACCTGCTCAGTACTTTGTTCCATTCCTGCCCCGTTGCCCTTTGGCTTGTGATTCCATTCATCGCTGGCCTTCGTCCTTGCGCGCATTATTTCTCGCCGAGCTGTGTGCTTGCCGTGTCGATTTCGTTTCCGGCTGCCGCGCGACTTTGAGCTGATGGCCCTTCGGACTGACCGGCCGGCCTTCACTACGGCCGCAGGGAGCCGTGCACGCTCGTGTCTCGATCGTGTGCGCTGCCGCCAGCGCTCGTCGGAGATCCGTCGAGCCTGTCGAGCCTGCAGTACGCGCGAAAAGAATGCGCACCATCAATCTTGCTGGCTGTACTCACGCGAAGCACCCTCCGCTGCCGAACGCAAACAAACACAGTAGCTGCGGATGCATTCACAATGTCGCAAATGATGAATGTAACTGCACGCAATCAAGGGCGCAGCCGCCGAACCTGTCTGTTTCCCGCAGTCTCCGTACTTGACACAAGTATAATGTGGCTCAAAAATGGCAGATGATCCTTGTTTCATTCGTGTTTCACGTGGGTCAACGTGATAATTGGGACGCAGACTAGGAGGACGAGAAATAGACGGAAAGACAGGGAGGTTAACCACTTCTCGGACCGGCTGGCTACCCTGTGCTGGGGAACAGGGGTAAGGGGAATAAAATATAATAGAAAAGAGATATTACTAAAAAAAAGGAAATAAGGAAGGAAGAACAAAAATAAAAGAGAAAAGACAATACGGCACTGCTTGCAGTTTGTCTCTAAGACCAGTCCTCAACAAGAAGCGCTATGACGCTTTCAAAGCCTAGTTTCCTTGAGGTGAAGGAGAAAAGTACGCAAGTGATGAATGCTCAGCTACTCTAAATGCAATCCAAGTCCGCCCTCGTGAGCATGGTAACGCAAGCGCATATTGTCTTAGAAATTGCTGCGCGAGAGGTGTTTTGTTTGTACTTAAACTGTGCGCATGACAGATGCGCCTGACAGCTTTTGCGATCAGCAAATTGGACAAAGTCTAGTTCAATTCTCTGCCTTTTCTTCTTTCCGTCTCTCTCAGCCCCTGGGCGGGCTCTCGTTGAATTTTTGTTCGGGGCACTGCTACAATTCATGAAGTCGACTGGTCTCGGTGGCCGACTGCAGTCGTGAAGTGATGGACAACCGCTCGTGTTCACACTGAGAGTACCTTCTTCCTTCCCTCTCCTTTCTTTCTTTTCATTACCCCGCGTGGGGCAGCAAACCGTACGTGCGTCTGGTGGACCTCCCTACCTTTCATTCCTTCTTGTCCTCCTCCTCCTCCACCTTGTTGAGGAAACTATAAAAAGGGTGAAGTCACAAAATGACAGAAACCAAGACTGCGAGAGCAGTTTATGCCAAAAATTTTAAAACGCTTGCGGGATATGCTTGCACGTTTGACGAGTCAGGTATCGTTCCACAATGAAGTCGTGCGTTTATTGAAATAAGTCTCTATTTGTCCATGACTTCTCATTTTAATATTCACATTTGTGCTAGATTACTCTTGTTCGAATTTCTGTTTTCTGTTTGTCTGGCTCATAATGTTTACATGAACGCGACCAGCGGAAGATCGCTTCGATCTGTCGCTGTACTTGTGCACTCCGTACGAGAGTCGACACCGAAGGCATCTGTGAAGCAGTCGCGTAGCTTTCGCTGGCAGCGGCATCTACAACAATTTGCCGCGTTGACGAGAGGCGGCTCGCGACAATCAATACACAAGAAAATCGAACCACGATTGCTTATTGCAGATTTAGGAGAGGTCACTGTTTAGAGTTTCGTAATTTGTCGCTTTCACTACACTACAACATAGAAAAGCTCCCCCGGATACCCATGATTACTTAATTCTGCAACCGTTATCATTAATTACCTGAACATACATTGCCAAGGTCTCCAAACAAAATGTTCCTCCGTGACATGCAGACCCAGTAAGCTGAGGTCATTCGACATTTATTACATGTCTTCGTACGCTATGAATAAACAAATAGAACAGAGCATAATTTAGTGGGTTAATTCTCCGTGTTCATTAATATTCATTACGTTAACGAAGAACCTTATTTTAACGCATTCTGCGAACGAGAGCTCCAAATGCTTCCGCGTGTGTCGGTTTGATATCCTACTTTTACACCTACGCCGCGAAGATCAATTAACTCTCTTGATCGCTTGCGCCACAATACCGAAGATAGTAAACCGAGTTAAAAATCAAGCTATATTCACGCGCCAATAATCCAAATATTTTTTTTTTCAAACAATGCGGAGATCTTAACAAAAAGAAAAAAAAAAGCTATGGCGGAGAGACACCTGACGTCTTCGGATACGAGCTCTACGGCGAAGCGGAAATGTCTTCCCGCGGCTTAAGTAACTGAAAAGACAAATTAACAAGAAATATTAATTACGTTTATTATTATTGACTTAGGGGTAGTTGTCTAAATGGCGAATTTGAAGGCACTCACATTTTAATGCACCCTCACTTTTCTAAAGCTCTTGAAAGTCGCACCTAATTCCAGATATTTATATTCGAATTTCAACGGTAAATCAAGGCAATATCGAAACCGAGTGCCGCGCAGAAAAGGGGGCTCCGCTATTGTATCAGACCGAAATGTTGGCTGACGACAAGCGCGAGGAAGATTGAACGTCTCGGCGAGTCGCGGCACCCACTGATATACGGCACGTTTTGCCCGGCAAACAGGGGCCGCTGTGTGTCGGGACAGGATTTGCCGCACAGGAATAGTCTCTATTACGGCACTCATCTTGACTGCTCACTGGAAAGTATCTACACTTACCTGACCCTCGATAGCACCATTTAGATTCCATTTTAAGCTTAAGCGGCGTTTTGTGAACTTTATTATTTTTACAATGTATGATTTCTAGCTCCTTTACGAACTACAAGGATGGACTTCTTCAAGCGTTCAGCGGCGGTAGCTGCGACAATAGAGAAGGAAACCTTTTTATGGTAATAGTGCCATCTGCCTACTAGAGCTGATGTTCATGTTGTGCACACGCGGCTATGTGTGGGAGGATTTGAGGCTCGACAAGACGTGTACGTTCCTACAACTGTGAAATGCTTGTTCAGAAAACGTTTGTATCACCTCTGACAGCAGTGCAAACGCACTTGGTCGTCGTCAAATGAAATTAATTTACGACCTTGAGGCTCAATGCTAGACCAATTAGGCCAATTATTAAGTGAATCTTAATCGCCTCTTCCTCCATACAATGGCGTTCCACTTGAGTTTCCCGGAAAACATCCCTCTGGCAGTTCAGAATGATCTTAGGAATGATGCAAGTGCAATTTTTAACAAATTGTGAGGTCTGATATCTCTTAACTAATGTCAGTGTCGGGATTTTTTTTTAAATTAGAGCATTACCTCACTGTTGTTTGGCATCAATTTTGTAATTGTAACGTAGAAGCTGTTATGTGCATACAAGAGCTTGGAGTACATGGTGACTTTCGTATTTCTAATTACATAATATATATGAACCGCCTCGTCCAACTGAAAGCAGTAAAACAATGCTCTGGTTTCGAAAGGCTTTGGCCTCTCTCCTTATTCAATCGAGCAGTTCACGTTTTCCTGAATATGTAGGCTGTAAGGTATATCGCTCTAAAATATGTGTAACTGTCGTAGACATATACCTGCAAGCATCCGGACGTATTACGACTGATAATTTGGTAAATATTTTTGGCATCACAAGATCCAATATTATCATATGTGGGGACTTTAACGCACACAACGTTACATGGGGGAGTAATCACTGTGATGCCCGAAGGGATATAGTTCAATGCGCCGCGGAAAGATGCAGTATGTCAGTTTTAAATGATGAATCTGTGAAATTTATGCGTGGTACCGCTATGTAAGTTGTATAGACGTAACGCTATGCTCGAATGATCTTGTTACCGATGCTTGGTGGATAACAGACGCAGTAACACGTGGCAGCGATTCCTTTCCAATTCTAATGTCACATCCGCGATTAAGAAGTACTGCGAAACGAAGATACGCGGATATAAGAAACTGGCAGCTCTTTTCTGAATACTTGTCCAGCCGAGCGGATGGTGAAATTGACGTAGAGAAACTTACATCCCAATTACAAGAAACAATGAAAACGTATACGAAACAACTGCCCGTTCCGGATGAGCACATATCAGTTGATGGAGAATGTAAACATTTGAGAGCTGTAAGAGGAAGAGCAGAACGAGCTTATCGCAGGAATGGAGATATAGAAGCGTATATAAATTTATAGCGAATCCACAGTCATGCGGAGACTACTACAACAATTAAGAAAAACAAGATGGCGTAATTTTGTGGTACGTTGTCTCCCCTGACGCCAATTCCTCGAATATGGATGACTATTTGTATTAAGCGGCCCTGTTGTTCAAACACAACCATTTCGTGCTCTCGCAATTGCCGAGAATACTTCAGAGTTAGTGTTTGCTGAGGAATTCTGGAATGTTACAACTAGAACAAGCGTTTCTATTACTTGTGCTGAGGTTTAATAATCAGTTGAAATGGCAGAACAAACAGTTCTTGCGTGTTTTCAGTCGCAGCATGTGGATTTAGACTATGAGTTAACTATGATTGAGCTATAATGTGTGCTTGCGTCTTGTAAAACAATGACTGCTGCAGATCCAGATTTCGCTACATGCAGTATGTTGCAAAACATGGGACCTAATGGTCGACTGGTACTTTTGGAGTTACTCAATGACCTGTGGAAAAAAGCAGTTTGTCCCTGACTCTTGGAAAAGAGCACGTGTGATACCAATATTCAAGCCTGGTAAAACTCCTCTTTCTCTTGAGTATTTTCTTCCTGTGAGTCTGACGAGCTGTTTATGCAAGGTCATGGACAAGATGATTGACACAAGGCGTCAGTGCCGGTGCGAGCGAACGGAAGCACTTCCTGATCACATGACAGGATTTGAGAGGTGGCGCTGCACCATGAATACAATTTTAACCATCGTTACGTACGAGTATCTGGAACTCGTAAAACCAGGATTGTGGTGAGCTGAGTGAATCTCCCAATAGCGATATTTTTAGACAATTAACGGGCCTTTGACACAGTCGGTCATGCTGGGAGTCTCTGGAAGGGGGCTACGGTGGATATCCAATTTCTTTAATGGCAGATCAATATTCATTCAAACAAGCGAAGGAAAAAGTTCCTCTCGTAATATTATTCAAGGTGTCCCACATGGCAGTGTCTTAAGTCAGTTTCTCTTTGTGTGATGGTGGATTTACGGATGAAATTTCTACCTGCACTACACTACTCTATATATGCGGATGATGTTTATATTAGGGCCTCTGGTTCGTGTGTCAGCCTTGTTCAATCAACTTTGCAGAAAGACCTAAACATTGTGGACGAATTCTTAAAAGAAAAAGGAATTGAACTGTCTTACTGTAAGACAGCTGCGCTGCCCTTCACCGGCGGTTATCTAAAGGACTTTCATCAGTGCCTTGAGGGACAACCTTTAGACATAGTAAAACAACACAAATTTCTGGGGGTTATACTAGGCCGACAACTTTCTTGGAATTCTCACATTAAAGCCCTCGAAGAACAGATAAACGGAATAATGAACGTTCTTCGCCGCGTAGCAGGTGCGACTAGGGGAGGGTCGCTTAATGCACTTAATGCACTTATAAAGCAAAAGATAACGTATTCTTCACCTTTTCTGAATGGAATCTCCCGTTCATGTGAAAAGCTACTCCAATGATTAATTGCCTTAGAGTATGCTTAGGCGTTCTTTGATCAACCTCAAGTTCCTTAGTAATGGCAGAGGCAGGTCATCCTCGATTTCCTATTATGAGGATGGTTTAAACCTGTCGACACTACTTTCACATTTTAGTGCAGCGCAAAAGGCACCCACTAGCAACCGTACTTATTGAGAGAGGTAGGGTGAGCATTAATAGGGTGATTCAGGAGCACAACAATCTACTGCGACATCACGAATTTTGGATATCTGAAGTATCTCCTACCCTCCTTGGCGACTAGTGGTTCCAAAAATTGAACTTTCGGTTTAAGAAATTATTCGCAAACGAGACATGTTTATGCTACCAGCACAACAACAAGCGTTATACCAGATATGCTTTCGATACCCTGGATATATTCAAGCGTATACAAATGGTTCTTGTCAAACAAATTCTTCTACAGCTGCCTTTATCATTGCAGAATGAAACCGAATACAGACGTCTAAACTGTCTCGCACGATATCATCAACTACACCAGAGCTTTTTGCAATATTGTCTTCGTTACGATACATAAATTCAATGCAAAAAGGGATAATATGGGTCATTCTCCTTGACTTGCAGGCATCTTTGCGGTCACTTCGTAGTGACGTCAGCAATTCGCAAAACATGGCGTTAGATTACGAGACACTAAAGGAACTCACAAAAGCAAGTGAAGAAAATCGCAGAATAATATTCCAATGGATACCTGGCCCCTGCGATGTTCCTGGGAATCTTGCAGCAGACAAAACAACTGGACAAGTGCATGTTAATAACGCCACATATGGTCTCCCTCTAACGCAAGGTGAATTGCGGCACATACTAAGACATATCTCAGCCCGTAGTAGCCAAGCGAAATGGTTCGATCAGAACTACAAATGTTAAGATTTATTTCACATTGATCCTTCGCTTCCATTTAAAATCTCGTCCACATTCATTGGATACAACGAGTGCCTTTGAAACGTTCATTCGCTGTCAGCGGCTCGGCACTGCATATACAAAACGCTTTCTACAAAGCATTTCAAGAGCTGATGGTCCGGAATGCAATTGTGGCCACGCAGATGAGGATGTGCATTACCTTCTGTTGCAATGTCCGTGACACGACACACATAGTCAACGTTTGGCACGTAATTAAGCGGCATTAAACCGCAAGCCTTTCAGCCTCAGGAAGATCTTAGGTCCTCGGCCAGCATATTAATTGCAAAGACGAGCGTTACTGGTGCTCTAAAGATTTCTAGAAGCGAGCAATATTCTAGGAAACTATTGAGTAGAGCGTTTATCTGTGATAAGCTCACTCTATGGGATTTTTTTGACCCGACATTGGACTATTCAATGCCTGGCATCATGTACCTTCATTTGTTTCTGTCCCCTTCTTTCTGAAGAGTAGGCAGGCATTGCGCCCCTTCCGGTTGCAGTCACCCACCGGCACCTCGCTTGCCCTTTCTTGTCAAGTGTATGTGTTTTGAAACGACATAAATAAATGTATTTGAATGTGATCCCTGCTCTCCTATGTCCCCTGATTTTAGTGCAGTTATGTGACCGTACTTTTGTTTACTCTGGCGCACCTATGTGACTAGACTTTGTGCTATTGTGATTTGGAGTTTTAATTTTGATGCGTTTAGGTCAACTCTTTCTTTTCTTCATATCTCTATGTGAAAAGAAGTAGCCTACGCTAATTAAAGGTGATAGCTTCTAAGTACCGCACATTAATAAAAAAGCTGTATTTAAGTTATAAAGCTAAAAAGGTAAACTTTTAATAAGCTGCTTAGGCAATCAAATTGGACGAGCAGGTAATGTGTGCCTCTTCGTGTAATCCATCTGAGCAGGTCGAAGTGTGCTGTATAATTAGGGCGATTTCTAGAGATTTGTTGCGACTGAAACAAAAAAAAAAAGCACTCGGAAAGCATGCACACGTGAATACACAAAACAACTTGCACAAAATAAAGCATACACATTGCGCCCATAACACCACTTTAATCCAATTATATATGGGTGCTTTGTTTTGGACCATACAGATTTTTCTAAAATATCTATAAGCACAGCGCACGTGGGGTTCTCGTAGAGAAGTTCTTAGGTGAGATCGGCATACTTTGCCGCTAATAACGGGAGCTTCAGAAGAATAATGAACAAAATTAACATTTTTATTGGTGCCTTGCAGGGCCAGTCCCATTTTAGCGCACTCTCATTGCTTAAAAATCGTGGATGTCGGACTTAATTCAAGATGTTCGTAGTCGAAGTTTAACGGTAAATCTAGGCAATATGGGAAACTAGGGCGTTGGGTGCGGTGAAAAGGCGGCGTTTCTATAACATATGACAAAAACGACCCTCGACAAGCGCGAGAAAGTTTAACCCCCCTATTCTGAAATGAATCCTAACTTGAAGCCCACGCTTGACTTGATGTAAATACCGCCTGTCGTGAACGCATCAAAGGAAACGCAATGAGCGTCTTGGTCACGTTCGCATGAGGCGTCATGTATATAAAGTCCAGCATGGACGTTAAGTTAGCATGCATTTCTGAATACGGGGGTAGGATTGAACGTCTCGAGTAGCCACGGCAGGCCACTAATACGGCGAGTTTTGCCTGGCAAGCATGTGCGGCTGTTTGCCGGGTCGGGATTTGCCGCGACATGCTCTCATTCAAACTTCGCCCCACACTTTTTGTTGCGATAGCATTCATATGGACACTCCAGGCACATTTCTACCGTCGCCGTGACGTTCTGTATAAAGCCCAAGGGCGATAACGTCGCCGCCGCGCGCCGTATGCTCTATGCTGCTTGGGCTAGTGAAAGCGTGCCAGGGCGGGCCAACGATGGCCACTCAATCTCGTGCTCCCAAGGGAGGAAAGCGCGCAAGGAACCGGGAGGAGGGAGGGAGAATGGGGGAGATCTATTCCGGCAGCTGCTGCGTAGGACCCGCACGCGCGGCCGCGTGGGCCCTATCTTGAAATCGATCTGCGATGAGGACAGAGCCTAGGTGGGCCGAGGGCTGATAGCTTCGTTTGCGCAGTGTTTTTGCGGCTTAGTTCGCGTTTAAGCCAGAGGCGGCACGAAGGTCAATTCCCTCGCTGCTGTTGTCGTGTTTCGGCTGTGTTCACACTTCATTTCGAAGCAGGCGGAAGTGGCAAAAGCGACAAAAAATCCGCCCGCCTAGGCAGCAAAATGGGCGGAAAACCAGGCGGCGAGCACGATCGGTCTCGGACCAATTTTCCCGCCACGACGAAGCGGAAAGCCGTTCCGCTTCACCAGAAGCTGCACTAGCATGCACACATCCGTTTGTGAAATTGAGTATATTTCGTTGTCCACACTCCATTTCTAGGAAAGAACTAGCTAGAAGCGTCAAAACTAATCCTTGTTCATCTTCCATGGCAAACGAAAGTTGATGACGAAAGGCGGAATTGCGCGGAATCATCGCTCTTGATGACGGATTGGTCAAAGAATGAACATAGCGTTTGAAATGGTACGATGGTCCCCGTCTTTATTTGCGGTCAATATGATATGCAGTAAATACCAAATAGGCCAAAGTGAAGTTCTTCTGGTACGATGAAGGGCGTCACCACGCGGAGAAACGCATGTAGGCTAGACGTATGTGGGGCGAAAGCAGCAGCGGCGGCCGCGGCGGTCACAGCGATGATAAAACAAATGTGAACATCTTGGACATGCGCGGGAGAAAATTTCCGCCCGCTTAGACCTTTGTGCCCACTTGCCGCTTCCCAAGCGTGAAAGTAGCCGAAACTCCAGCGTTTTGAAAGCGAGTTTCTGCGGTCATCGAGTGAGGTGTATTCACGTTTGCTTGTGCGCGCATGACACCGTGCTTGTTACTTTAGTTAGTAAGTGAATGTTTACAAGTTTACACGGCCAAGACTACTATCCTTATTTCGTATAGCTCTCTACTAATTTGGTATCACAATCGATGCCGTCTTTCGGGCGAAACTGCGACTTTTTTGCGCGGCGTTGCCGTCTGACACTCAGCGGGATGCGCTCTGTCCCGCTCCTCGATGGAGCTTGGAAATTTGGCGATAAATTGCCTTGTACTTTTTGATCTTGTCCTTGTGGTGCTCTTCCTGCCAGGGCCCTTCACTGGGCCTGCAGTATATTCTAAATAAAAATAAAATAAATATCTCGAACTAGGTGCAATCTTCAAGGGGAAAAAAAATGGGGGTGCATTAAATGGGAGTTGTTCAAAATTTGCCTTTTAAATTACTGCCTCCAAGGCAATAATAAAAATTCAATTACCCAATTTTTCTCAATTCGTTTTTCAAAGCTAACGTTAGTAGCAGCAAAGTCTACATTTCGCATAGGAAATGCTCAGAAAAAAACGCTACACTCGCTGCGCTTATAAGTTCTTATAAAGAAGTTGTATGGTGTAAAATGAAAAAGAAAAACTGAAAAAAAAAAAACACCCTGCTTAGAGCAAACTGAAACCGCCTTTCCGTCTGCGACTCAATAATCCCAGGCCACATGCCAATCGCCGAGCAGGTTTACATTTACGGCCCCTATTTGGTAAACTAACAGCCACTGTATTAGTCTCGTTTCACTTCGCACTACCACAAAAGATAAGTTCACGAGTCATTCCTTATCGGCAAATTCATGGTCGTGTAATCTAAAATGAACGAAAGTTCAGGTAAGATAACGTTTCTCTCGACGTAGTAAACACTTGGTAGTAGTACATTTGTCCCAAATCAGTTACGCCGTTTTTCTTTTTTTTTACATACACCTTATTTATTACACCTTTAGTTGCACCTTTTGAGTATATTACATTCGTTTAGTCAAATCCTTCCGATACGGCTCTTTTTGTGTAGATGACTGTTTTAATCCTACTGTGCGAAGATAACAAATGAAGCACTGTTGTGATATTCCTTGTTGATACGTTGCGAAAGGAGGATTAACTTGACGTGACATTACTCAACATCAACGAATTACGCCGCGCCTAAGGATGCCGTCGGTGCCCCCAAGTTTCGATGATTCGTTGCGCCTGAGTGACATGGTGTCCTGCAGAATTAAATGCAGTATGGACCGGAGAAGTGGTAAGCGGTACGTTCCGCGCAGCTCTATTTCACTTAATGCAAAACAGAAATTTGCTACATATGAATAAGAAAGAATAGTGATAATAACAAAACGCACTATAGGGTGTGCAAACGTTAACACTGACAAGAAAGAAAGAAAGAAAGAAAGAAAGTGAAAGAAAGAAATAATTACGGGGGTTTTACGTGCCAAATCCACTTTCTTATTATGAGGCACGCCGTAGTGGGGGACTCCGGAAATCGGGACCACCTGGGGTTCTTTAACGTGCGCCTAGAAAGAAAGAGAAGACGACGAAGTGTCTTCTTGACAGAACACTTGTTTCTGTGCTCTGTGAATTTTTGGTGAAATATTCGCCTATCGAGGTGCCTCGCCTCCCCGCCTTGCGGCCATAGACGCGGAGCATGCCAGAGGCCCGCCTGGCCAGAAGTCATCACAGCCGTGAACCGCAAGGAAGCGAGTTGGCTCCCCCAGCGACACTGAGGACACCGAGCTGTACTCTATGTCGGCGACTCATCCGACGACGGCTTCATACCCGTCCAGAGTAAGAGGGCAAAGAGAAAGATCGCCAACACAGCGCCGTCACCTCCTGCGAGTACAACGACTATGAAGTCAAGGCCTGCGCGCTGGCCACACGTCATCATCTTTATGCCGAAAGAACCGTCAAGCAACCTACGGTTGCTGAAGAGGCAAGCCCTGTCCATTTTGCGGTGCCGGATCAAATTAAAGACATCAGAATAAATCCACGCAAGAATATACTCTCCATAGACGTGCACAACGCGAGTGCGCTTGGAAAACTTCTAGAAATCACGGAGCTAGGCGGAATCAAAATGTGCCCCTTCATCCCGATCGACGACACATACATAGGCGGTGTAATTTACGACATTTACATTGCAATTCCCAATGATGATTTACCTAGCCTCATCAAGCCGGCAAACAAGGGCACGATCATTGCGCAAGTGCGCCGCCTTGGGAATACGCGCTGTGTAAAAGTAATCTTCAAGGGGGATTGTATACAATCCCACGTTAAAGTCGGACATTTTCGACATCCGGTTCGACCATTCATCCAGAAGCCGCTTCAATGTCATCAGTGCTTCAGGCTAGGACACGTCAAGGGCGTGTGTCCCAACTCGCTACTGAGTCCTCGTAGCGCTGAACCTCATGCAGAAGAAACCTGCGGTGCCACAGTTCTGAAGTGCGCCAACTGTAGTGGCCCTCACGCAGCCTTGTCGAAAGGCTGTCCCCGCATCAAGAGGGAGCGCGCTGTTCTGAAGCAAATGGCCAGGGACAATTCGGCCCACAGAGAGTAGTCCGACGTCGGCGTCGACATCGGCACCATCGTACGTCTTCAAAGAAGGCGCATGCGCGAAGCGATAGTACCCACTCCACTACGGCACTACTTACTCGAGCCGCGAAAGGGCCCACCACTTCCACGAGGTAATCAGATAAGACTTTTTCCTTAGAGGAATGGCCTACGCTACCGAACCGCTCCCTTGCTAAGGAACCTTAGAAGGTCGCGGCCCCACCGGAGCCTTCTCCGGCCATGGATGATTCACCTAAAACAAATCGTCAAGTCATCTCGGTGCTACGTTCCCTCATGGAGGCCATCCGAGTGATTTTAGTGGACATGGGGGCACCGTCTGCTCGAAGCGCACTTAAAAGTGCTGGACGCCTTACGCCCAGTGCTTGAATCCCTCAACTAGAAAGATGACTAGGCATACCCCATCCTTCCGAAAAGTCAAGGAAGCGTCCGTCATCCAGTGGAACGCCAGAGGGCTAAAATCACGAATTTCAGAATTTCGTCAGTTTGTGTACACCAATGTCTTTCCACTCATCGTCATTTGTGAGCCCACCTTGTCAAAACCAATCAGACTGCCAGGGTACAAATTTATTATGTCATCAACTAATAGTGCATGCAGCACAATCATTTTTGTTCGTCTTGAAGTCACCTATGTTTTGCAACCAATTGCGCCCCACGACGACAATCAATATATATGCATCACAGTTAAAAAGAACAAACTCTTGGTTACTTTCACAGGCGTATATATATCGCCTTCCAGCAATTTTGATACTAAAAGATCAAAGGATATCTTGAATGTTTGTCCCGTCCCGTGGTTAATCATAGATGATTTCAATGCATACCATGCAGCATGGGGAAGTACAAGGACAAATACAAGAGGACGAAGATTAGCAAGCATCGCCTACAACTATGGCCTTACTCTAAGGAACGATGGTAGCCCCACCTTTCTTCGAGGCATGACATACGGCAGCTGCCTCGACCTTGCTTTCGTCTCCAACTCTCTCGCCAGATGTGTGAAGTTGTTTCCAGATATTGAGACACATGGGAGTGATCACATTCCCACCTATCTGAACATCAAAGGCTTGTCGTCTAGATCTTGCCCACGGAATACCATTCGGACGATTCAATGGACCAACTTCCAATCTTAGATGGAAGATGCCTGCCGCGAGGGCCTACCCTCTGGATTAGAGCAAACAATTAAAGATACGATGCAAAACGCCACTCGCATGCTGACAATCTCTTACACGCGAAACGACTTCGACATAGAATTAGAGCGACTTCGAGCACTTCGTCGCCGGGCGGAACGTCGGTATCGACGTACAAAATCAACTCATGACCTTAGGGCAGCCAAGGGGATGCAAAAGAAGATTCAGCGTCGAATGGATAGATTAGTGTCGGAACGTTGGGCAACGTTTTGCCAGACACTCAACCCCCGGAAGCCACTGTCTCACATTTGGAAAACGGTGCAAGCTCTGCGTTGCCTTCCGGAACAGCGTTTTCCATTCGAGGCTCTCCCATTTTTCCAAGGGCGGCAAGACATCGATGTCGCAGAAGACTTTTGTGCGCGGATGGCAGACCAAGCGACTCGTCCAGATCCTCCAGACCGAGATGACGTCCCCCATTCCCGTGATTGCCGCATGGACCTTCCTTTTACAATGGAGGAGCTCGAAGCGGCACTAGCTCTCTGCAGGCGCTCATCATCTCCGGGCCCAGATGGTATATCATACCGAGCCTTGTGCTATCTTGAAGAATCCGCACGGATAGCATTGTTGAGTCTTTACAACACCTCATGGCAGGAGGAAAATTTTCCTGACGAATGGAAAGTAAGCCGCCTGGTGCCACTCTTGAAGCAGGGCAAATCCCCGCTAGAACTCACCTCTTACCGCCCACTAGCGCTGGCCAGCTGTGTAGGAAAGATAATGGAACGGATGATCCTTGGCAGCCTGGAATGGTACCTTGAACACTACAAGATTTATCCGAATTCCATGGCTGGTTTCCGACGTGACCGCTCTTCCATCGACAATGTAGTTGATCTCGTTTCATATGTCCGGCACGATAAGTCCCGTAAGCGTTTATCTGCAGTTTATTCTTAGATGTGAAAGCGGCATACGATAACGCATTACATGAGGCAATTCTCGACGCTCTTGTGATGGTTGACCTTGGTGGTAGTCATTTTTTGTGGATTGTAAGTTACCTGTCTCCAAGATCATTCTACGTGTTAACTGACGATGGCCCAACTACGCGACGCTATACCAGCAGGGACGTTCCTCAAGGCGGTGCTCTTAGCCCGACGCTATTCAACCTCGCTCTTATTGGACTTGCTGAATAGTTGCCAACTACCACCAAAATTTCAATAAACGCAGACGACATCTGTGTCTGGACTTCGGCAGTCACACGTCCTCAGATACGTGCACGGCTTCAAAGATTGGCTACTTTGACAGCAAGCTATTGTGTAAACAAGGTCTCAGCATATCACCAGACAAATGCTCACTAGTGGCATTTACTCGCAAACTGATGACGCCTTATGTCATCTCGATCAATGGGTGGACCATTTCCTATGTTAGAACCCACAGATTTCTTGGCGTAATTATCGACCGAGACCTCTGTTGGAGCCCGCACGTGGCCTACATGAAACGGCGCCTGACAGCAACTTCCCAGTTGTTTAAATACTTGACAGGAAAGACGGGGCGGGGGGGGGGGGGGAGGTCAGTAGACGCAATGCTGAAACTCTACACAGCTGTCTTTCTCGGTTTTTTAAGATATAGTCTACCTGTACTAAACAACACCTGCAAGACAAATGATCGTGTTCTGCAGGCAGCACAAGCTCAAGCATCCAGTGTTTGCCTTGGTTTGCCCAGATGCATGTCAACAGAGGCAACCATTGCGATTGCTGGGGACCATTCAATGCAAGCTCACATTACGGTGGAAGCCCTGAGAACGCATATCAGACATGTTACACGTGCCCCCTATCACCACCTTGCAACGCTACCTTCAGACAGGCACCAAGCATCATTCTCTAAAACTATTGTCAAGTACAACGACAAACTTCACCGCTGCATCTAAGCCATCGATACCCCCTTGATGTCTTATCAGCCCCACAGTCCATCTCAGCATACCAGGAATCGGTAAAAAGTCTGAGTTGTCGTCGCCTGTGCTGAAACAACTGTCTCTGTTTCTTCTGCACGAGAGGTACGCGGATAGTGTACGTATTTATACTGATGGTTCCACAAACATCCAGTGTTCGTCCGGTGCTGTGGTCGTGCCAGCAATAGCTATTACCATCAGCTTTAGGACTGACCCCCCAACGACATCGACATCTGCGGAACTAGCTGCTCTTCGCGCTGCACTTTGTTTTGTCAATCGGGAACCACCTCGGCAATGATCAATCTTCAGTGACTCAAAGGTAGCCCTACGATCTGTGCTATCAGCTTTGCGTCGCGGGCCATTCCAACAGCTCGTGTTCGATATTAGATGCCTACTCCATACATCACATGAGAAAGGACATCACGTGATGTTTCAGTGGCTGCCAAGTCATTGCGGCGTCATAGGAAATGAAGACACCGATAAAGCCGCTCAGGCAGCTCTTGAAGACACACAGGAAGAGACCATACCCCTTCCATGGTCCGACGCAGCCAGCAGACTTCAAGTACTTGCACGGGAGATCACGCTCTCTCTATGGTGGACACCAAACAGCCAGACCAACCGGAGCAATCGCCAATATAACCTGTCCTCTTTGATGCATCTCTGTATGCCAACTGGACTCCGCCGAAGTGAGGCCACCCTGCTTTATCGCTTATGGCTAGGGGTGGCCTTCACGAAATCTTACTCAGTTTGCATTGGAATGGCCGACAACGCTCTCTGCAATGCCGGTCTTTGCGAGGAGACGCTAGAACACATTCTGTGCGACTGTCCTGAATATAATGTTGAGAGACAGTCCCTGGCGTCCGTTCTAGCGCACCTTGACAATAGACCATTGTCAGTTGCAACTATTTTCACATATCGCCGACAGAAGACATCGCAGCTGAAGGCGACGAAGGGACTACGGTTTATGAAGGAGACGGGTTTGGACAAGCGGCTGTGACAGTTATGTCACGTACCGCGCAAGAGTGACGGACTGTAACTAACGATGTGTGTGCCATGTTATGTGCTCTCTCTATCTCTCCTCCCCATCTTTCATCCCCCCTATCCCGCTCCCATGTGTAGGGTAGCAAACCGGTTAAGCTAGACTGGTTAACCTCCCTGCCTTTCCTTCTCCACGTTTTCCTTCCTTCCTTAGAAAGAAAGCAATAGAAATTGGAACACCAATAATGAAGACGAGTCACTGAATAAAATCATCCTTGGTATGTTGAGCAAATATCCATATCTATAGTTTAAAAAGACACACATATATATATATATATATATATATATATATATATATATATATATATATATATATATATATATATATATATATAATTTCACTTCACTGAAAGCCAGGTTCAATACATACCTAAGTGACGATTGCCAAGAGTCAAAATTTGAAGCGCCACTGTTGCCTTGATTTACTGAGCACATAGAGGGAATTCGAGCAACACGTGGGCTATGGCCTCGTCTGCCACTTGCAAGGATTGCAGAGTTTATTTTCAAGGGAAAGTGCTTTGTGAGGCTAAACCAAGGCGAAAGCGGTGAAACAAGGTTTTCACGCTTCGCGGTATCTTCACATTATACATCGAATTTCAGTCGAGGATGTGCGCTACACAAAAGTGATTTTGTTGCCTCTTCCTCGAACCGCACTACAGATGATCCCCTCGCTGGGAGTTCTCGTAGCATGTTTTAACCTCGTCGCTGAACAATGAAATGATGTATTCTTCTGTATGTTTGTGTGCACTTTTTGTCATTTCGTCCTGTCTGTACAACTCCTTCTGCGTCAGTTCTCAAAAAACACTCCCGCAGGAGAAAGGGTGTTCAGAGGCGTTAAAAGAACCATGCGCCTTTGTCGTTCCAAACCTTTGGATACAATACCTGTTCAAGATAACAGATGAGCCTATGCTTTAGAAAAATTTAAAAAAAGATAACGTGCGCTCTGCCGGAAGAAATTATGGTCTGCACCGGCAACTATAGGCGACCAAGACACGTAAGAAATAAGCTGCGCGTTAGGATTTGAAATCTGTGCTGAAGCTACCTGTAGCACATCGACCATACAACGCCGCGTACGATGAAAGTATGGTTTTCACAGGAGACAATGACCATCGCGCATTCTCATAAGGCAATTGAGCTGCGCCAAGTTACATTGGCTTGCCTGGGAAAGACCAGGCAGCCGAAATGGTAACGCAGATGCATCGGCATGATGAATTTTCGCCTAGAAAAGAGGGACACGAGGAGCGCAGGGCGCCTAGCTCCATGTTTCGGTGGGCGTCCGCTCGGCATGCCGTTTGTGAATGGGCCGCTGTTTTAAAAAGTTCGAGACCCGAATTCAAAAAAAAATTTACATGCTAGAAAGTACCGATTTGGAAACATCTTTTGGAAGTTTGACCTCTGTGGTAATAACGCTCACGGTTCACAAGCTGCGACACATGCTCTGGGAATGTGCCGGCAACAACGGTAATCAAACCAGCTGCGTTCGCGACGCGTCCATAATCGCGGCCGTTGCTAGAGTACGGGAAGGCTCGAGCTCGCTTCTTCCCGACGCCGCCCCAGATGCGGGAGCCGCTGGGGACCTTCTCGGTAGGCGTCGCCGCCGCTGGGAGGCGGCTATCAAAAGTTCAGGGCTGGCAGACCAGCTCTGGGCCGTCCGGCAAGCCGAAGATGCCGCCCGAGTCCAAGGACTTCGAGCCGCCACCTGAGGCCACCACAGCAAGAACTGCCGGACTATTCTTCAATAAAGTTTCTTCTTCTTCACAAGCAGTTTGATTATTTTGCATATTATTTTGCATATCCAAGAAGCTGTGTAACGAATGTGTTTATATATTCATTTCGGCTGGCCAATTCGAATGATAAAGAACACTAAAGGAAGCCGCATGTATGTGTTGCCTTATTTTCCAGTGTTTCGCTTGATTTGCCTTGGAAATATGATTGCGAAAATGCACTGAACTTCATTCAGCAGTGAAGTGGAAATACGAATCCTCTACTTTAAACGCTCCGAGCTCCAACTGAGACTGTTTTAAGTTAACGTAGAGACAGGCACTCTTTCGTGGACGCCTGTATAGTTGCCCGCAGGAAACATTTTTTTTTTGTATAAGATTCTCTCCTTTGCTGTTTTCGTGCCTCAACACCTCTAAGTTTTCATTCTCTTGTACCGCCGTCTTTTAAACAAACATTTTCTTCCTCGCACACCACACGTAGTGATTCCTTAAACGGCCACCAAGAGGTGCCCGGTCATATAAAAACGTGTTGAAGATATTATAAAAAAGACACCAACTACCCAACTGGCTTTTGTTTGTTTGTTGCTAGGAATGCTGGCTGTAGTGAAATATTAGCGTGACCAGATATCGCGTTCTACTCCAAGTGAACGGTGGGCGAAAGGTGGGGCAACATTCTCCAGTAACACGCGACCCCCATAGATGCCTGCAGAGTCACACACACGAAGATTTTTTACATAATGGTATTGAGTCCCGTGCTTCTGTAAAATACCAGAGTCTCCGTGCTGCGCGAAATTGCCAGGTGATGCCTGCCCATGGACAGAGCACGTCGTGCAGGTCAAGGCCCAATTTCTGATGGAAACGCATTTAAACCTTCAAAGACTAGGATTGTGTGATGCACACATACCATATAAGCCCTCAGAAATGCTGCGTTCTGTGTGCATTGGTGAGTCCGCCGGCTAAATCATGGGGAGCAAGTATTTGCTATAGACCAAATTGAGTATGATTAGGTAAAGGCATTCTGCTTTCCACCTATGGAGACAGGGTGGTATAAGAACATATGAACTGGCGTCAGCTTCGATTCGCAAGCATCAAATGGTCCATTGTGCAAAGAAAAAAAAAAAAAAACGCCGGCGTCTATAGCAGCGAAACGGCGCCTAAATTCCCACTGACTGCGACGCCACGTCAGGTGCGTGTCTCCACAGAGCGGAGCGGGTGAAAGGGAACACCTTCTGGCGCGCTGGCGCACCAGGTATTGTGTGGGGGGAGATGGCATCGCCGTGACGTCACGTCACCCTCGCTCTCGCAGACCTGTATTATGCGGACGTTCCTTATCCACGCAATTTTTGAAAATTGAAAAGAAATTGAACACTGAAGTCATTCTGAGCATTCGCTACCGTGGTGCCCATTTAAATCGCAAGTGCTAGATAACATTTACTCCTATACACACACTTGCCCTCACCATTCGTGGGCTGAAGGGAGGCGGGTTATTGGACGCCACTGGCAGACTGCTGAATTTCGATTCATTCTTTTTTTTCGCACAGGGGACGCTGCATAGTTCGATATTGTTTGAAAAGGCCTAGTGAATAAACCATTGCGCTCTCGAAGGATGTCTTTATCAGTGTCCACGCTCTGATGGCAGCGGTATAATCGGCCTCAGCAGCAGGAGATAGCGCAGCGTCTATAGCTGGCCCGCGCGATCGCGCCAACAGCGCCTATCGTTGAGGCGTGGGAAGCTTCGGCGCGGTTACCGGGCGAGGCCGGGGCAAGGAGGCGTCGACAATGATTTGCGCAAGGCTAACCTTGAAAAGCTGTCCCGCGTGACACTCGCGCGCGACGCGTCAGAGAGCACCTTCGGTGCATAGAAATTGCATCTTTAGCTCGGGCTCATCTAGAGAGCCGAGGTCTAAGATGGGCCTGGGGCGCTGAAAGCTGGACGGCACGCGGTCGCGGAGCATCGGAGCCGAAATCCTTTTATCGTAACTCACTCGCTTCTATGGATGCGGGCACTAAAAGCACAATGAGTGAAGCGAAATCTCAAAACAGGATAGCAAAATGCAAAAAAAAAAGGAAAATCCAGGCGAAGCCAACACATTAGCGACTCCGACTCCCGCCTCCAAATGAAGACGCGTGTGAGAGCCCTTGTGATGCAAAGTAGCGCTGCGCAAATGCCAAGCTGCGTCAGAGCAGTGAGAGGACGAAGGGCAATGGGGAGGTGGCTGTTTGCCAGAGCAAAAGCGCAAGGAGCGCACACAACAACAGAGAGAGAGTGCGGCATCGGAGTGAAAAGAGCCAAGATGAAGAGACGTCCGAAGTTCCGAGGAACGCGAGCAGCGGCGTATGTACTACATTAAGCGATGAAACGTTAGCAACGGCTATCTGCCGAAAAGGGTGCGCGCAAGGGATCTAGCTGGGACTCCGTCCTTCCTCTTTGCGAGCCTGCGCTCCTTCGCTCGGCGTGTCCCGAGAAAAAGCCGTTTTTCTGGTCGATAATCATTTGCAGCCGAGACGCGACAGAGCGCAGCGGCCGTGGTGTCGCCAGCGCTGCACGCGAAGGAAGCACCAAGACGCGCGGCAGCAACGTTTTGCTCGGCTGGCCGGGCAGCAGGTGGCGCTGGAAAGAAAACACCTCTCGGAGATGACGATGATAATGATAGCGGCCGCAGAAGCGAGCACACCAACTACCTCTTGCCAGCCCCTGCCAATCGGGCAAAGGGGGAACGCAACAGCGAACGAGGGAGAGAGAAAAAAAAAAGCTTAAATGGAACGTTTTGACTATTTTTTCCTTCTTCATTTCACTCAACCTTTTCTTTTTTTGTTTTTTATGCTGGGAGGGGGTGGGAAGGTGTTGGTGGCCTCAGTTGTTCTGGGCGCACCCTTCTCTTTTCTCAATCTCGATACTGATGCGCAGCAGACGAAAAGAGCGAGCGCCTCGGCTCAAGAGATAGACAGAGAGAGAAAAAAGAAAGGAGGAAATCGCCGCTGGATTCTTTCGGCGGTATTTTGGTTGCTTCTCAAACGTTGCGTCAATAAAAAGATCTCCATCGCGCTTCGCCCGGGCGTCATCCCAAGACCTACCGTTGGCAGCGTCGGTGGCGGGGGGCACACGTTTTCCTGAACGCCTGTCGGCTGTCTGAGGAAGCACCGCGCGTCGCAGGCAGGGCAGAAAAGCGCAGACATTTCAGTTATTTCTTTTCGCTAGGTCGCCAGCGCTTTGATAAGTTCCTTTTCGCGGCTACCGATAAGTATCACCGCTGCCACTTGGTTGTTTTATTGTGTGAGTCGAACATTGCCAGAGAACAGTGCAGTGGGACTGCACGTACCACTCTATATTGTGTGTTGCTGTCGTCACCAAAAGACATCTCGCATTGGGCTAGAGCTATATTGCAGCTCTAAAGAAGACCGAGCTTTTACGAGATTGTCGCGTCATTATTGAACTGAGCGCCAACATTTTACATCCGTAAACATGTTTGGCCTTCTCGCAGTGAAGGTGTGTTCACTGAGTGGCCGGCTCAGATATTCTGTTCGACCTGAGTAAGCTCATTTCAGAATGATTTCAAGTGAACGGCGAAGAAGCGTTGCGCAGGGCAGTAACCTTTAAACCAGCTAAGAATAGTAATTACTTTCCGACTAGCTATAACTCATCATATAAGCCAAGGACGAACTTATGACTTAGGCTAGGAGAGGGCAACAGCATTCTTCGCATTTTTTTTAATGTGTTAGCATTGTTGGAGGTATTTCACACACTTCCCGGGGACCAAGTATCTAGCTATTTATGTATGTTGTTAAAGAATCGTTTTCCCGCCTACCTGGGTCACTGAGTAATCCGTGGTCGAATGGGTTGCGCATCGGGCTGCTGTGCGGAGGGAACAGGGTTCGAAAGCAACCGTCGGACCAACTTGGATCACTGAGTATGTGGCAACGTGTACATATGTGCCGCTGTTTAATGAGCCTCTTTCACGCCGACATGGGTCGGTGTAGATGTGGGACTGTGTAGGTGCCGCTGTTCGAAGAAACTCTTTGCCGCCGACTTGGTGCACTGGTTATGCGGCGCTCGTTCAGTGCTGGTATTCAATGAACATCTTTGGTGCCAACTTGGGTCACTGGGCACGTGTCACTGGGAATGCGCCCCTCTAAAATGACCGCAAACCTCCATTAAGTTTCCCCGATACTGAGCGGAATCCAACCCACGTCACAAGGGTTGCTCAAGGACAGCATCCCGGCGCGATTTGCAGGCTGCGCCACAAGTGCTCTGGGTACGTGCCGCTCTTCAGTGAACCTCTAGCCAACATGGGTCACTGAGTATGTACCGCTGAGTGTGGAGCGCAATCTAAGGACCAATTCACAGCGTTCGTAGGCACCGGCGCCTCATGCTTCTCGTCTCGGAGGCCACGTGTGGACTTCTCGGCAGTGCCATTAGATGGCGCAGAGTGTCCAGAAATAAGCGCGACAGAGGAGCTCGCCTGCAGCGTGACGCGTTCGCACGCACCAGCGCGCCATGTGTTTCGGAGGCCACGCGCAGGCTTCCCGGCTGCGGCGCTAGATGGCGCCGACTTTTGTTAGGGAAACGCGGAAGACGAGTCCGGTTGCAGTGCACGCCTCATACATAACCCGTTTTGACGGCGGAAATTCGTTGTGTCGCTACATTGATTCAAATGCCTTGCCATCGACAGTCATCGTGAGATGGGTTCTGTCGAAGTTGTTTTCACATTTTTACTGTCACCGCACATATTTTATGCCTTTTTTACTCATAGGTTAAGATTAGGCGAATAAGTTTATTTCCTTTAATTTTTACTCATAAACATTACATGCCATCAGGTTTTAAGTTCACTCTTACCGTCAATGGGGAACCTACCTTGCAACTCACAGAAACTACACTGTTGTTTTTTCCTCTTTTCCTGCGCTAAGGGGCGTGCACGTGAAGGCGTGGGGTGGGAATGATCACTTTCCCCCCATTCACTGACCCTTGTTGTCGGCTACCAAACAAGGCAACCCTTGCAAAAATCGTGAGTGGTGTTGTATTGCATCCAAACAGAATGTCAAGTAAGCGCGGCGGAAAGTCAATAGAAACCCAACAAAATTTCTAGATTGACGTCCGTAAGGGAACCGGGCTCGAAGCTATAATGAAGACCTGATTGTCAGTGGGCAGACAGTGGAAATACAGGATAGGAGATAACGTTTCGTCAAGAGCCTGTTTGGCTTACGTCAGGACAAGTCCCTGACGTTCTTTACGAAGACAACTACCTTTGTCGCAACATAAACTCCGAGCAGAGCCCCCTCCCCCCACCTTGTTGGTACACTGTTAATTCGCTCAGAAACCAGTGTTATCTCTACTCGCGGACAACTTTCTGTGGCAATGAAGGTAAAGCTACGGAGGCAAAGTGTGGCCAAGTGACAGCGCTTCTGCAAATAACCGACGTTCGTTTAGGCCGGGGAAGACGAAACATGAACACCTTACTAGTAACAGTTGTATAAGACAGAACACACCACCGAGTGCAAAGGTTTACTTATAGGAAAACGTGAAACCGTGGCACGTGGAAGCTGCGTCGGTTCAGCGTCTGTTCCGACCAACCAAAACCACTGTCAAACGCTGCCGGACTACTTGGCGCGGTAACACATGTGCAGCAGGCACGCGCTCGTATAGCTTTCCCTTCATTGCCACAGAAAGTTGTCCGCGCGTATGGACGCCGGCAGTGGGCGGTGCAATAAACAACTTGAAGGCTTTGCAAAATGGAGTGCCCCATAGTTTCTGTTGGGAACAAAATAAATAAAAGACGTACACATATAGACGGCTAAAGACTTGCATAAACATCAAGAAAGAGAGAGAGAAAAGTGAAGGATAAACAGAGAAGTCGACCAGACGCAGATCAGATTTGCTAATCTGCGCAGAGAAAAAAGGGATTAGGGCATGAAAATAAAAATAAATAAATAAGGAAAGAACAAAGAAACAAAGGAGAAAAAACACCGAGGGTTATAAACTTCTGAAGACTCGCTGTATATACGACGCCAGTTAATTTAATCTTTCGCAAAAATCTCATGGGGATAGAGGGAATGCGTGCACTTTCGCAAGCGCTCTTCGCCGCCCACTTCGTTGGACCAAACTGTAGGATGATGGACATTTCTAAAGGCTCCCCGGTCCGTGCGACTATATTAACACTGCCCTTCCTTCCCGACTCCTTCGTCACTCGCAGCTGGGAGCTTCTCATTGGCCAGTGCTCGTTGCGGTCCACTTTGTTTAGGGCAATTTAGGTGTTCGTGAAGCCTAGTCGAAGAATTTCGCTAAATTACATACAAAACCGCGAGAGCGGGTGGAACGACCTTATTATGACGGCAGATTGCGCACTCACCCTACTCTGTGGCTAAGTGGTTCTGGTGCGCTGATGGCCCAGCACAAGGTCGCGGGATCGATCCCTGGCTGCGGTGGCCGCATTCCGGTGGCGTTTTACACACTGTAGGGTTCGCGTCGCAGCGCTTTGTGCACCTTTGGGACGTCCATCAGTCATCGTCAATTGGACTTCAAGGGGCGAACAAGCAGGCGCCGGTGCGCTCCAAGCGAAATTGGGCAGTACGTATGAAAGAGGGCGTTATTTGCCTGGCGCTCGCATCGAATGCGACCGCCGCCTTATAGTAGCCACCGTGTTCTAATCGCGTGGATAGTTACGCTAGCGTAGTTTCGCATTTACCCTGTTAACGCTTCATCAGCAACAAGTTAACATCGAATCAATCGATCTATACAGACACTAATATCTGACTAATTCTAAATTTTGATGTTTGCTGCCGGCCTAGTAAGATGAGTATCAATTTCTTTGCATTTCTGGAAACCTTCCTAAGCTATTTTAACGATATGGCCGACACTGTGATCCTTGGAGGTGACATGAACATCGACTGCTTGCAATAATCATTAAACCATAACGAATTTTGTAGAATCCTGCATGCGAAAAACTACATGAACGCAATTAGCCTACCGACACGAGTGCAACCAACTTCATCGACCCTACTGTTGGAATCGCACCGCTGGCCCGAGTTGTTGGGGTCTCGGTGCTGACGCCCGTTATTGCCAATGGGTCGCAAGCCCCAAGGGTAGCGTTGGCCTGGCGGCCTGGGGCACTGGAAGCATCCGAAGGTCCCGGCAAAGCATGAGAAGACTGGTAACAGAACAACTGGTTTATTCTAACATAGCAAAAGAGCGGCCGGTCAGGTCGACCGGAGTGGAGAGACGGGAGAGCACGTAACTCAACAGTACAAATCGGAGCCTCTGCTCTGGCGTCCGGGGGCAGCTGCTCTTATACCCTCGGCGTCGCGGTCCAAAAGGGAAGGAGGGAAGGTCACGGGATGAAGGTCACGGGACGGCGCAGCAGGGGCCCACGACGGCGCGAGCGGTTGAGCCGAGAGACCTCCAGGCCCCTCCTTCGGGGAACTCCGCTCCCCGGCTGCCGCGCTTTGACAAGCGAGGGCACACACACACACACGCACACACGAAGACACGTGGCACTGAAACACGCCTGGACACGCTTGGCGGGTAGGCGTCGCGGCGGCGTCGGACGGGCCAAAATGTCCGCCGCTTTGAACAAAGCCCCGGCGTCCGTTGCATCCGCGCCGGCATTACCGCGCGTTGTAGGCGAAACGTAACAGACCGCCCCGCCGGGGGAAGGAGATCCCGATGGTCAGGGGACTGCATCCGCTGTCCGGAGGGATGTCGCTCGATGATGCTCATAACCGAAGTTGGGCGTCCCTGGGCGTTTCTTGAGCGCAGCGCACAGAGAAGGCCTCGTTCTCACGTTCAGGTGCACACAGGACACTGCAAAGTGACTTCGGGAGAGGTGACATTTTTGTTCTCGTTTCCGGCAAGCGTTAGAACCACGCCTGAAAGTCAACCGCTCAGTCAGCAAGCACGGCACAACCCTCACTAAGCCCTGCCAGGCTCTTTCCCCTTTTACACTGCTGCCTAGTTCCTTACAGTAGTTTAGCAGCACTCAGAACGCGTCCATAAATCGGAAAAATTGCACTAAAAAGCACATCATCACTTTGAAACACTACACAAAAGCAATAAGTTAAAAAAAAATCCTGCCTCAGGAAGAAAAACATCAGTAACAAGCAATTTTGAGGCTGATTCCCACGTTAGGGGCTTCGACTTAAGCCATCGGCGTTACCGTTGAGACTCCCCTTTTTGTAACGCACCTCAAAGGAATATTGTTGCAAAGCGAGGCTCCAGCGCAGGAGGCGGCCATTTTTGGGAGAGATGGTCTGCAGCCATTGGAGAGGGCAGTGATCCGTTTCAATGATAAACCTCGAGCCAGCTAGGTAACATGACAATTTCTGAACGGCCCACACGATACACGCACACTCTTTCTCGGTGGCGCTATACGCCTGCTCACGACTCGTCAGCTTACGACTAGCATACAGGACGGGGTGTTCTACTTCTCCATTTTCCCGTTGGCACAGTACAACGCCCATGCCTCGCTCACTAGCATCACACTGAACAACGAACCCTTTTGTGTAGTCGGGCGATCGTAGCACCGGCTGGCTTGTTAGGGCGCTCTTTAGGGCGCTAAAAGCCCTTTCCTTCGTCTCCTCCCAGACGACTGTTTGCGGCTCTGTCTTTCTTAGAGCATCCGTCAAGGGAGCCGCGATATCAGAGTACCTGGGGATGTACCTCTGATAGTAGCCGGCGACACCTAAGAACGACCGAATATCGGTCTTCGTGCGCGGTCGCGGGAAGTCTCGCACAGCGGCCACCTTTATTTCAGAGGGGCGGCGACGACCCCGACCAATCACGTGTCCGAGGTAGACAACCTCGGCCTGTGCTAACTGGCACTTGGGAGCCTTGACTGTCAAGCCCGCATCGCGCAGGCGGGTTAGCACTGCCCGCAAGTGGGCCATATGCTCAGGCCAGGATGCGGAGAATATCGCTACGTCGTCTAGATACGGTAAAGCGAATTCTTGCTGTCCCCGCAACACTTTATCCATGAGGCTTGAAAAGCAGTATGGCGCGTTCTTCAAACCAAAACTCAAAACTTTAGGACGGAATGTCCCCATTGGTGAAATGAACGCCGCATACCTACTAGCCTCTTCTGTAAGTGGAACCTGCCAATAACCCCTGACAAGATCTAGGGTGGAAATAAACTGAGCGCTACTCACTCTCTCAAGGCGCTCCTCGATGTTAGGGATCGGATAAATTTGATCCTTAGTGATGGAATTAAGCCTGCGGTAGTCGACGCAAGGACGAGGTTCCTTGCCCGGTACCTCAACTAAAATCAAAGGGGAGGTATAATCACTCTCACCCGCTTCAATAACACCGAGCTGTAGCATTTTCTTTACCTCAGCCTCCATAATATCGCTCTGGCGGGGTGACACCCGGTACGCCTTGGATCGTACTGGCTCTGGAGAGGTAAGTTCTATGTCATGAGTAAGGACAGAAGTCCTACCAGGCCTCTCAGAGAACAGACCTTGAAACTCTTGTAAGAGCTGGTGTAGTTCTGTTTTCTGCTCAGGCGACAGCGATGCTTTACTTATTAAGTCACTAATGACTTGATCGGCGTCTTTCCTGTTTGTCACTGAGCCTAGTCCCGGAAGCTCGACCGGAAGCTCTTCGGGCACGTTTACCATCATGCACACCACTGCTTCCCGTTGCTTATAGGGTTTGAGCAGATTACAGTGGTAAACTTGCTGTGCTTTCCGCTTTCCTGGCAGACTCACCACGTAGTTAACGTCCGACAGTTTTTGAACAATCCGTGCTGGGCCCTCCCACTGCACGTCGAGTTTGTTCTTTAGCGATGTGCGCAATATCATGACCTCATCGCCCACCTCAAAACGACGGGCCCTGGCTGTCCGATCATAATAAACCTTGGCCCTCTGCTGGGCCTCTGCCATTGCTTCACCTGACAACTCCTGTGCCCTTCTTAAGCGTTCGAGGAGCTTAAGCACGTACTCTACCACGACTGGGTGGTCGCCCCTGCCTTCCCATGATTCTCGAAGCATGCGAAGCGGAGATCGCAGCGAGCGACCGTACACCAGCTCAGCTGGCGAAAACCCCGTAGCCGCATGCGGCGCGGTTCTTAATGCAAACATCACTCCAGGCAGACACAGCTCCCAGTCAGTTTGATGTTCAAAACACAATGCTCTCAACACGCGCTTCATGACGGAGTGGAGCTTCTCAACGGAATTCGACTGGGGGTGGTGCACTGAGCTGTGTAACAGCTTTACCCCGCACCTTTCGAGAAAGGCTGTCGTCAAAGCGCTAGTAAACACTGTACCCTGATCTGACTGGATTTCTGCAGGAAAACCAACTCGCGCAAATATGGACAGTAGTGCATTGACTATCTCAACTGAGCTGAGTTCTTTAAGCGGCACTGCTTCAGGGAACTTTGTCGCTGGGCAGATCACAGTCAAAATGTGTCGGTACCCCGTGGCTGTTACCGGCAGAGGTCCCACTGTATCAATAACGAGCCGTCTAAAAGGCTCCGTAATGATAGGTACCAACTTCAACGGCGCCCTCGATTTGTCCCCTGGCTTGCCCACCCGCTGACAGGTGTCGCATGTCTTCACAAAGTGGTCTGCGTCCCGAAAACACCCTGGCCAATAGTACTCCTGCAAGAGACGGTCCTTAGTTTTCTTAACTCCTAGGTGTCCGGACCACGAACCCCCATGCGACAAGCGCAACAGATCCTGACGATAGCATTGAGGCACGATCAGCTGATCGAACTCCACTCCCCTGCGGTCTAGATACTTCCGGTACAGGACCCCACCTCTTTCCACAAAGCGAGCATTTTTCTTGGCGATACCTTCCTTGATAATGCAGCGTATGTTTTCTAGGCTGCCATCCTTCTTTTGCTCGGCTATCAAAGCCGACCGGCTGACTTTTAGCAACCTGTTAAGTCCGTCTGACGTAGGCGCGATGAGCAAATCTGGAGACAGCTCTTCTAACTTTCCCGTGTCGGGAATTTCCTCTCCAGTATCTGCTGCCTTTAACGCTACAGGCTCAATTTTATTCAGTTCGGGCGTGCTCTGAATACCAGCTTGCTGCGCCTCTGACCCTTTCTCATCGTTCAACAACGTCGGCCCCGCAACTACCGCCTTTGCAGCGAGCTCCCGAACCTTCGATCTGGTTAAGGCCTGAACGCTAGCCTCACCAAACAAAAGCCCCTTCTCGCGCAGGAGGTGATCGGACCTGTTCGAAAATAGGTACGGGTACTGGGGGGGCAGCATAGATGACACTGCGGCCTCCGTCTCAAGTGCTCCGAAAGGTCCTTCAATAAGCACTTTTGCTACCGGCAGACACACGCTGTGAGCTTCCACGGCTTGCTTGATCCATGCGCACTCGCCCGTGAACATATCGGGTTCTACGTAAGAGGGGTGAACTACATCCATCGTAGCTGCGGTATCGCGAAGCACTCTGCACTCTTTCCCGTTCACGAGGAGATCTCGCATGTAAGGCTCGAGAAGCTTCATGTTCTCGTCAGTGCTGCCTAATGAAAAAAACACGACTTTTGGTTTTGTTTCTGGACACTGCGCCGAAAAGTGACCCGGCTTCTGGCACGTATAACAAACGCGCGCTTGCCTCGTCTCGAACCGCTTTCTGCGTTCGGCTTCGGCTGCCGCCGTCTCCTTACGTTCGGTCGGACTGCTTTCACTCGCATCCGCACTACGTGTGTCCCCCTTTGCTCTCATGGGCGTGAACTTTGGCCTCTCAAACTTGGAGCCAAATTCACCCTTTTGACCGTCCTTAGCTCCACGAGCCCGACGCGTCACAAACTCCTCGGCTAACTCAGCGGCTCTAGCCACCGTACTAACGTCTGGCCTATCCAAGACCCAGTACCGCACGTTCTCAGGTAACCGACTATAAAACTGTTCTAGCCCGAAACACTGCAGAACTTTCTCGTGGTCACCAAACGCTTTCTCTTCTTTGAGCCACTCCTGCATGTTTGACATAAGCCTGTACGCAAACTCTGTATATGACTCACTTCTGCCTTTCTCATTTTCCCGAAACTTCCGACGGAACGCCTCCGCTGACAGCCGGTACTTTTTTAGCAGACTCGATTTCACTTTGTCGAAATCCTCTGCCTCCTCTCTCTCCAAGCGAGCGACTACGTCGGCCGCCTCGCCGGGTAGCAAAGTGAGCAAGCGCTGTGGCCACGTTTCCCGAGAGAACCCCTGCTTCTCGCACGTTCGCTCAAAGTTAACCAGGAACAAACCAATGTCCTCTCCAAGCTTAAACGGCCGCATCAGGTCAGTCATTTTGAACAATACTCGTTCTCCTGCACCGTGTGCCTGACTTCCATTACGAGCGCGTTCCATCTCTAACTCGAGACGCTTCATTTCCAAAGCGTGTTGACGGTCGCGCTCTCTTTCTTTCTCTTGTTGCTCTCGTTCTATCTGTTCTTTACGTTCACGCTCCTGTCTTTTTGCCGTCTCCCTCTCCTCAATGGTCTCAAGGCATTCCGACAGCTCGTCATCCTCAGCTTCTAACTCAAGAATAGCCCTTAGCAGTTCTGGTTTTCTGAGTTTGTCTGAGACATCCAGACCCAACTCTCTTGCAAGCTCCAGCAATTTCGGTTTGCGCAACGACTTCAAATCCATGGCTGCTCTGAATGCTGCTTTCTCTACTGCCTACTATTGTCTTGCCGCAAACTAACCCGGTAGCAACGACAACCACAATTACCAGCTCTGTTTCTAACACTAACAAAAGCCTGGCAAAACTCAGAAGAAGAAAGTCCCGCACTCACCAAACCTCGCAGCCAAGACTTCAGCGCAGTCGTTCCGCTGCAGGCAACCAGTCATCACACAGGGCTCGTTGCACTGCTCCCGGATGGTCGTTGTGCTGCTCAGCATACATTCAACCGCATCTCTTCGCTGCTGGCCTCCGTTGTCGCGATCTCACCGCTGGCAACCAGATGTTGGAATCGCACCGCTGGCCCGAGTTGTTGGGGTCTCGGTGCTGACGCCCGTTATTGCCAATGGGTCGCAAGCCCCAAGGGTAGCGTTGGCCTGGCGGCCTGGGGCACTGGAAGCATCCGAAGGTCCCGGCAAAGCATGAGAAAACTGGTAACAGAACAACTGGTTTATTCTAACATAGCAAAAGAGCGGCCGGTCAGGTCGACCGGAGTGGAGAGACGGGAGAGCACGTAACTCAACAGTACAAATCGGAGCCTCTGCTCTGGCGTCCGGGGGCAGCTGCTCTTATACCCTCGGCGTCGCGGTCCAAAAGGGAAGGTGGGAAGGTCACGGGATGAAGGTCACGGGACGGCGCAGCAGGGGCCCACGACGGCGCGAGCGGTTGAGCCGAGAGACCTCCAGGCCCCTCCTTCGGGGAACTCCGCTCCCCGGCTGCCGCGCTTTGACAAGCGAGGGCACACACACACACACGCACACACGAAGACACGTGGCACTGAAACACGCCTGGACACGCTTGGCGGGTAGGCGTCGCGGCGGCGTCGGACGGGCCAAAATGTCCGCCGCTTTGAACAAAGCCCCGGCGTCCGTTGCATCCGCGCCGGCATTACCGCGCGTTGTAGGCGAAACGTAACACTACTTGACGTCTTCATTACCAATATTACCTCCAAGCATCTAAGTGCTGGTGTCATCAGCTCTCACATGAGCGATCACCTCCCGATTTTTCTTTTAACGCAGTACGCTAAACCATCCAATACATTAAAACCCCGGCCTACCAAAACATACAGACAGATAAATTCTTGTACGCTGGAATCATTTTGCTGTAATCTGCGTCTCCCTGATTGGAGCCAAGTCATAGATTCTACTGAACCAGAAGGATCCTATACAGAGTTCATAAGGGTCTTTAAGGCGGCGTATGACCAAAGTTTTTCGTGTAAGTTAAGAAAACGAACTCGGAAAGCCCGTAAGCCATAGTTCACATGGGAACACCTGCAGAGAATGAAAGAAAAAGATAAGCTCTACCAGCGTTTCATGAAAACAGGACACCCGACTGACTTGCAGGTTTTTAAGCGTTTCCGAAACAATCTAAACAAACAGCTCCAAGAAGCAAAACGGATATACATGGCCAATCTTTTTTCTTTCGAAGTGTGCAGGAAACCCTACCTAGTCTGGAAACGACTAAATACCGTACTGCAAGGCGACCCCAAAGAAGAATCAGTCTTATCAATCACGAATGGAGGCGAGACATTAACAGATACCCATTTAGCGGATTCCTTTAACGAGTACTTCACATCATTAGTCAAGAGTAAGCACGATCCCAAATGCCTTGACTACTTAACAACACGAATAATGGATAGTGCATTTTTGTTTCCCGCTACAGTGCACGAAATTGTAAGTTCAGTCATGTCCCTGAGGAATAGTATGTGTACCGATGCTGATGACTTCCAGATACAACCTGTAAAATATGCCATCAATATAATCGCACCGATTTTAGAACATGTAGTCAACCTTATGTTTTCCATCGGCACTTTCCCCAAAGGAATTGAGACATCAAAAGTATCAGTGATTTTCAAGGGCGGTGATATTAACGACTTCTCTAATTACAGGCCAATTTCAATTATTCCCGTGCTTTCAAAATGCATTGAAAAGTTGATATATGAACGCATGTCCAGCTTTACAATAAAACACAGCATTATTACGCCATGTCAATACGGCATTAGGAGAGGCTGCTCAACCGAAACGGCCCTTCTTAGCCAAAAAGAACACATTTTGCAGTCCTTTGAAAATCGAATATGCACACTAGGCATATTCGTTGATTACTCTAAAGCATTTGATTCAATTAATCACCAGTCTTTACTTGCGAAACTGGAACATTATGGCTTTAGGGGCACTTTCCTAACACTTCTCACGTCCTATTTTCATCATCGTCGGCAGCAAACCAGTGTTAACGGTTTTCTATCTGAAGTAAAACCAATTCGTGCTGGTGTGCCTCAAGGCAGTATCTTAGGCCCATTACTCAACATATATGTGAACGATATAGTAAACATAGGCAGTAACACAAAATGTATTATATACGCAGACGATACAAGTATTTTCATAACAGGGTGTGATCTGTCTAGCCTCATAGAAAAAGGCAACGTGGTGTTAAATAAACTTCACGCTTGGAGTGTCGTTAACTCATGAAACTTAAACGCTGCAAAGACGAAATCAGTTTTATTTCGCCCTCAGCACAAAGCACTCAATATAACCAGCAGTCTGAAATTTGGCGCGAAGCTAAAAGTCTTGGCGTCGTTTTTGAAGAACACATGACGTGGACAGTTCAAGTAAATGAAACATTAAATAAACTTTCAAAAACTGTAGGGGTTTTGTGCAAATATCGCCACATCTTGCCTCAGAATATAAAATTGTTAATTTACAAATCCCTGTTTTTGTCGAAATTATCGTACTGCTATTTAGTCTGGGGCACGTCAACACAAACAAATACTCAGAAACTACATAAACTTCAAAAGAAAGCCCTTCGCAACATCGTTAATGCTGCATACGACACACACACGGAACCAATCTTTAAGGCCCTAAATCTATTAGCGGTAAATGAGCTTCACCCTATAATGTTAAATAAACGCTACAAATTGGAATTGAAAAATAACAATTCATTTCTTACTGAATTGTCCGGACTACGCCGGCTTGAGCATGCCCGTGCATTGAGAATGCGTGAGCTTTGGAAGGTACCTAGAACACGTACAAAGTACGGCACTCAGATGTTAAAATACCAGTTACCTGCGCTGCTTACTAATTCAGAGTTCCAAATATAACACAATGCCATACCTAATTGTCTTCTTTGCTTTGCTGTGACGTTCTATTTATCGGTGCTTTTTGCTTTCGCAATAGTGTGTAATCTCATGCAGTATTCATGTACTCATGTGACCCTGTCGTGTGTTCAAGCGTATTTCTTTCTTATGTTATTATTTGTTTCTACACAGTGATTTGTTGTTATGCTTCTTTTACTTGTATTTATGACAATAGCAGCTGATTTAAGACCGTAAATGCACACACCTGACTTCTGTACACTGTTCAGTTTATTTATGTTGGCGTGCTGTATTTGTTATGCGCCTTGTCTGCCAGTATTCGGGGGTGCAGACCTCGTCAAGCCTGATGAATGGCTTTTTGTCTGTACGCACCAAGTGTCTTTGATACTGAAATGAAATGATTGATTGATTGATTAAACTGTTTAATCCCTATAGCCCGGAATAGCTTTGCGCGATTGCATATTCGTGATTTTAGGATAATTCTTTGTAGCAACTGCCGTGACGTGTATTTTAAAGCGCTGCCACACGATACAGAAAAACAGGTATGACTGGCAGGCGATTTTCGGGGGACCGATTTGTCACCTTGGACTGATACGAATGTGTCGTAGCTGTGTGATAAGCTTTGAGGTCTGTGGAGCAACGAAGCAACAAAGGCGCCGTGCAAATAAGCGATTGTATGCATTTTTTTTATATTTTGTTTTCGACTGAATAAACGGCACTGCGTGCTAAGAAGCAATGCTATGTGTTTTATTTTGTTTCTTTGTTTGCGTTTTTTTTTCAATTAAAAAAGAGAGAGAGAGAATGAAGAGGAAAGGCAGGGAGGTTAACCAGATATGAGTCTCCGGTTTGCTAGCCTACACTGGGGATGGGGGATAGGGGTTGGAAAGATGATAGAGGAAAACGAAAAAAAAAGAAATTAGAAAAAAAAAGGAACGCGCACTCATGGAGACACACACACAAAAGGCGTTCCAGTTAAAGTCGTTCACACAGGCCGGTAGATCGCAAGAAGCGCAAAAGCGCTTGCACGGCCTTCTGTGAAGGTAGGTCCTTTCGATGTTGTAGAATTCTTTTTTCGGATAGCCATTGGTCGTCCAGTTGGTCAAGTTCGTGGCTAAGGCATGCCCTCTGTGGACTGTACTGCGGGCAGGCGCACAAAATATGGCCAATTGATTCTTCATGGCCGCAGTGGTCACAGGTTGGTGTGTCGGTCATCCCTATGCGGAAGGCATAGGCGTTAGTAAAGGCAACGCCCAACCAAAGTCGATATAAAAGCGTGGCGTCTCTACGGCGAAGCTGTGATGGCGCTCGAAGACTTAATGTTGGATCAAGTGAGTACAGTCGCGTATTTCTTAATTGTGGCTCATTCCATTGCGACGCGGTGCACTGCCGAGCAAGTAGGCGGAGCTTCCGTGCCGCGTCAGTTCTAGAAACAGGAATTGGGACGTGACGCTCCTCAGTATGGGCTGAGCGGGCAGCGTGATCCGCCCGTTCATTGCCGATAATCCCGCAGTGACTTGGAAGCCACTGGAAGGTTATTTCATGGCCTGCATCACTTATATGGTGTAACGCCTCGGTAATATGGAATATTAGCTGTTCGTGCGGTCCGCGTCGTAAAGGTGACAGTAGAGACTGCAGTGCCGCCTTCAAATCGCAGAATACCGTCCATTTGTGTGGCGGTTCATCACCAATGTGACGAAGGGCAGTAAAAAGCGCTGCGAGCTCTGCTGCCGTCGATGTTGTCGCGTGGGTCGTCTTAAATGTAATTGTTGTAGCTTTCGCTGGTATGACGATTGCCGCCGCGAAGCTGCTTGGAAGGACAGATCCATCAGTGTAAATATGCGTAGAGTCACGGTAGTTCTCGTACAAATATAGTAGCGTAAGCTGTCTAAGGGCTGGTGATGACAGATCAGCTTTTTTCGAGATACCAGGTATTGCGAGGTTGATTTTTGGCTGAGCGAGGCGCCATGGAGGGATCGAAGGTCTCGCAGCCGGAGTGAAACAAGCTGGCAATGATTCATCATATGCAGTTATCGTTTGGCTGAAAGATGTGTGTGGCCTGTCCGCTGGTAGAGAGGCTAAATGGTGACGAGGAGTCCTGGCTAGCTGCCTTATATGGGTCCTGAGTACTTCAATTTCAATGTGGGTCTTGACAAGGTGGTCTCTAGCGATTGCTATCGTAGCCACTGTTGAAGCACTCTGAGGCAGGCCTAGACAGATCCGGAGCACTTGACCCTGAAGACTTTGTATTGTGCGTAGATTCGTTTTGCCTGTGTTGTTTATTGCTGGCAAGCTGTATCGCAGAAATCCTAGAAAAAGCACCCTGTACAGTTGTAACATGGCACTAGGCGACATTACCCAGGTCTTGCCAGCGAAAAACTTGAACAGGTGGCAGATGCCTGTCAACCGTTTTTTCACGTATGATATGTGTGGGCTTCATGACAAGTCCCTGTCGATTATGACACCTAGAAACTTGTACGATCGGACCCGTCGTATTATTTGGCCATTTATCGTTACACTGTAGTTTGCCATGGGTTGGCGCGTAAATGGCACTAGTGCGCATTTCTCGGAGGAAACTTCCAGGCCTCGATTACGGAGGTAGATAGCAGTTTGTGTGGCGGCTCTCTGAATTCTCGCTCGCAACTGCAGGCGTGTTACTGCAGATGTCCATATGCAGATGTCATCCGCGTACATTGATAGCCTGACTGTGGTTGGCACGTGCTCAAGGAGAGCAATTAGTGTTAGATTAACTAACACGGGGCTAAGTACACTACCCTGGGGGACGCCGCGGTAGCTATAATGTAGAGAAGTATGGCCTTCCTCGGTGCTTACAAAGAAGGATCGCATGGATAGATAGCTCCGTATCCATTGAAACATCCGACCACCCACTCCTACCTCTGCGAGAGCAGTTTCAATTAAATATTTTTATGGTGGACATTCGGCCAGCGAACTGATGCGAATTTGACTTTATTTCGATTGTTGTATAAGGCAATCGCGCCGGTGAACCGCGGTGTCGAGTGTTCGCTAGAAATGCGAAGCTTTTTATTATTATTATTGCTCTTATCCCCTCCCATCCTACATTTTTTTTCTTTGCGTGTGGACAGCTGCCTGGCGGAGACACCAATCCCGGAGGCAACGTAATCAAAGGCGGTGACTTGGGGGGCCTGACGCTGGTGCACGCTATGTGCGATGTCTCTTCGCAAGGCTTTGTATTGTGCTCTATAGCGCAGGACGATTCTGGAGGCAGTGAAACGTCGCAGTACCCACACGCCTCATGCATTAACCAACAGCGCTAACCAATAAGCGTCCCAGCAGTATACCTCAACAAGTCAACCGGGAAGAACTCGTCTGGCTTTAACAAGCGTCCTTCACTGCATGGTTTCAGCCAAATGTTTCTTGCTCGCCTTCAATAGGCTTTGTGTCAAGCCGTGAAAGGGAGGGAGCCGAGGGTTGTATGCGAAGTTAGCCTAGGTGACTAAAGGTTCTCTTGTCCTCTTTTAGCTTGTGCAAAGAATAAAAAAGGAGCAAGAGCTAAATACAAAAAAGAAAATAGAAAAGGAAAACAGAAGAAAGAGAGAGAAAAAAATAACGTATAGAAGAGGCACGTTTGACCACTTGAAGGAGCGCCTGCTTCAGTGCTGCCAGACGCTTCATTTTCCACGTTACGGGTGGAGAAGTGTCACTAATTGTAGCAGTTATTCTTCACTGGACAGATGTTTTAGGGCTGCATGTGTACGTTGTATGCGATGTGTTCGAACGTCCGACACCTCTCTGCGTTCATTCTTCGAATTTTGCTCTGCAAGCTTCAGCACCTATAGCTGAAATGGTCTAGCACGATGAATATTGCGGTAGCTAAGCGGTCGTGAAGTGTTCGCGGCACACTTTTGAAACGCGCATATACTTGCATAAAGAAATTAAAGCCCCTTTCTTAAAGAAAGATGGTTGAACGTGAACCTTTCGCCCAGTGCAAACTGAATCAAAGTCCAAAGCTTCAACGGCCATGCAACGAACCCAAGAAATGCTGAGCGACCCGATGCTATGCATATGCGATCTGACTGCTTGTCTAGGATTGTATTTTCCAGATCCTTAGACGAGCCCATGTTCACGTGAACATGCTGTCTCCGATAAGCAGGGAAGCTCAGTTAATCGCGACAGGGCTGGTGTCATGCCTAGCAGACGCAACTTGCGCTTCCAGTGAACTTCGTGCGCATGCGCTACTCTTGCTGAGCTCGTCGCTTCGCGCCGTTATCAGGCACTGACCGGCCGGCCAGTCGACGCAGGCGCGGTATTGCGAAAGTAAACTGTAGTGTTCTACGCAGATGTGTAAGTTGGCTTTCCTGCAGTGCGTTTTCGGTGCTCACGGACGAATCAGTGAGGCATAGAAAGCTTCGCTTTAATAACGGTAGTTGGCCCTCGTCTGTGATAGAATCGGATAAGCCTCACTCACACTAGGCCGACCCGACACCGATTTCGGTCTGCCGACTGTCGGCGACAGCGTTTTTTACCTTCGTGTCGGCGCCTCTGTCACACTGTGCCGACGCCGAGCTCTCGTCCGACCGTCAGCAGATTGTTGGCGTCGGTACAGTGCGACAGAGGCGCCGACACAAAGGTAAAGAACGCTGTCGCCGACAGTCGGCAGACCGAAATCGGTGTCGGGTCGCCCTATATAGTGTGCGTGAGCCTATACGCGACACGAGTCGCGCTGCAGGCACAGCCAATCGTATAACATGGGCGCCGCGACATATAGTCTAAAGTGGTTCTGTTAGTTAGGTTTAATGCAGCATGGAGTCTTTTGTGGTATGTAAGAGCTTTTAGGGGTTTTCTAAAGACGATGTGCGCGCGCTTTCGTTCCTTCATTCGGTGAAGACGAATCACTAGCCGTTTACTATGATATGCAGTTCCATTTCTGCGTAACGTTCTGCATTCCTTCATTGCGCAAGCCTCGTTCTTGCTTCACCCTCACCCACAACGTCGCCGGACATTAAGTTACTGCCGCGGCCGTGTTTAGTCCTACTGTGCTTGAAATGGAAGGCTTCATTGGCGCTGAGGATCAGTAGCTCCTGTTTTTGTTACACATAGCCCGCGGAGCGCTGCCGTGCCTAGTTTTCATGCGCCTCTGTAAATTGCTCCCGTGACGACCCAACTTGCAGTTGTCAGTCGCGTGCTTTAAGCTCGGCGAAGATAAAAAAGAAAACGAAAAGAAAAAAAATGACACGACAAAGAAAAAGAGTGCGAAAAGTAATCACGGAAAGACAGAAACGAAGGGCATATTTTTTGTTGTGTCCAGACGAAACACCTACTATTTACGTTCTGTCAGTACCACATTCTAGTCAACCTTTCTTTATTCGACCACTAATGTAAGAAAACTACAGAATTTGACGTAATAGCCCTGCGGAAACCCGGAAGGTGGAGAGAAGTTATTAATAAAGGGAAAATCAGGCATCCACCCGTTCGTAGCAATTGCTACAAAGGAAACCCATACGGGTTTCTCGAAAGGAAAGCCTCGCAGTTGAAGAAGAATTCGTCCCGGTCCGGGACTCGAACCCGAGATCACCGCCATTCCGGGGCAGCCGTTCTACCATGTGAGCTAAGCAGGCGCCTAGCAGATAGCACGGTGAAGTCGAATTGGTCAACAGCTCGTAGCATAGGCAAGAGTTTGACGTAATAGTTCTGCGGAAACCAGCAAGGTGGAGAGCAGTAATTAATAAAGGGAAAATCAGACATCCACCCATTCATAGCAATTGCTGCGAACGGGTGGATGTCTGATTTTCTCTTTATTAAAATTTCAGAATGGAGATTTCAACAAAATCTGTATGATTTTTTGCGGCACGAAACAAATCAAGCACACGTAGTCCATGCTTTGAGTGAAGGTGACCTTTCGCAAGAGAGCGACTTACACTAAGAGCAACTCTGAATCAATTAGTGCAACAAGCAACTACTTTTCTAGGCCACCACTTGTGGCACAAACCCTGTGCTACTTCCATATCTCCACCCCGCACAGCATGGTACCTCAGCAATCGGACTCCTTCGAGTACCAATTCGTACCTTTGTTCACACCCAGTCGATCTCCATTTTTCACTCGACGGACTGCTCCAGCGAACCTCAACAATTTTTTAGTGTTTTTTTTGTGCGTCGGGCTTCCACTGTGCCATCGTGCGTAATTTGTGCCGTCGTGCTTCCGCTTTCATTCATTCCATTTCCAAAGTACGGCCTTGCTTTCGCAACATAGTCAAGTACATGACGGGGTGCTATATATATGCTGATGTACTGATGCCTACACAGGAAAAAAATTTGCAGCCTTCCTTAACGGTTCTCGATTTTTGAACATACCCTTCAGAAGTAAGTACGACTCGTTGGAGGAATAAAGTTTGCTGCGGTGGCTTTTTGTGCCAAACAAGCATGATGTCACCTTCGAGAGACAAGAAAACTGTATGAAACAAACGTTTGTAGGTTTCGCTGTAAAAATCTTGTCAGATGTGCACCAACCAGGTGGTCAGAATTATTACGCTTTTCAACTATGGCTTTCTCTTCGCAGGTGGTAGTCTGAGCTCGCTGTTGTGTGCGGTAGATATTTTGTACCCTTAATAGGTGAGTTTGCTAGCCATGGGTCAAACCCAGCCTTACCGGCAGAAAAATAATTAGTTTACTGGAGCATGCAAGTTGGAAGAGTTGAACAACGCCCCATTCGACGCTGGCCTAAATGCCACCACACGTAAACCCCTGCGCGCTTCTCGTAGTGACTCAGCGGGCAACACCAGCGCGTTGCCGAACGTCACGCCAACGCCAGCGTTCTCGTCAGGAGCTAGCGCGCACGAGAACACCTGCGTGCTAGCTGTTACTAACAACCCGTCTACCTCCCTGCCGCGCCATACGTGACACCAACGCCACCGCGTGCCTGCCCCGCTCACCCTCCACCGTAACGAACACAACGAATTACAAAAATGTCACGCAGAAACTCCTCTGGGAGTTGTCTAAGTACGCGTAAACATTATGAACACAACAACCAAACCCCGGCCCTCAGTCCCCAGCAGCTGCGAAGCAACTGACCACGGCGGCGGTCAGGCCTGCGACGCAGCAGAGGGTGCTAAGAATCCCTGGCTCCGGACAGGCCGCCATTGGAATATGAACCTGGCAACGTTTAACGCTAGAACTTTATCTAGTGTGGCGAGTCTAGCAGTGCTATTGGAGGAATTAGAGGGCAGAAATGGAATATAATAGGGCTCAGTGAAGTTAGGAGGCCAAAAGAAGCATATACAGTGCTAAAAAGCGGGCACGTCCTGTGCTACCGGGGCTTAGCGGAGAGACGAGAACTAGGAGGCGGATTCCTGATTAATAAGAATATAGCTGGTAACATACAGGAATTTTATAGCATTAACGAGAGGGTGGCAGGTCTTGTTGCGAAACTTAATAAGAGGTACAAAATGAAGGTTGTACAGGTCTACGCAGCTACATCCAGTCACGATGACCAGGAAGTCGAACGCTTCTATGAAGACGTGGAATCGGCGATGGGAAGAGTGAAAACAAAATACACTATACGGATGGGCGACTTCAATGCGAAGGTAGGCAAGAAGCAGGCTGGAGACAAGGCAGTGGGGGAATATGGCATATGCACTAGGAATAGCAGGGGAGAGTTATTAGTAGAGTTTGCGGAACAGAATAATATGCGGATAATGAATACCTTCTTCCGCAAGCGGGATAGCCGAAAGTGGACGTGGAGGAGCCCGAACGGCGAGACTAGAAATGAAATAGACCTCATACTCTGGGCTAACCCTGGCATCATACAAGATGTGGACGTGCTCAGCAAGGTGCGCTGCAGTGACCATAGGATGGTAAGAACTCGAATTAACCTGTACCTGAGGAGGGAACGGAAGAAACTGGTACATAAGAAGCCGATCAATGAGTTAGCGATAATAGGGAAAATAGAGGAATTCCAGATCAAGCTACAGAACAGGTATTCGGCTTTAACTCAAAAAGAGGACCTTAGTGTTGAAGCAATGAACGACAATCTTGTGGGCATCATTAAGGAGTGTGCAATAGAAGTCGGTGGTAACTCCGTTAGACAGGATAACAGTAAGCTATCGCAGGAGACGAAAGATCTGATCAAGAAACGCCAATGTACGAAAGCCTCTAACCCTAAAGCTAGAATACAACTGGCAGAACTTTCGAGGTTAATGAACAAGCGTAAGACAGCTGACATAAGGAAGTATAATATGGATAGAATTGAACATGCTCTCAGGAACGGAGGAAGCCTAAAAGCAGTGAAGAAGAAACTAGGAATAGGCAAGAATCAGATGTTTGCGTTAAGAGAAAAAGCCGGCAATATCATTACTAATATGGATTAGATAGTTCACGTGGCTGAGGAGTTCTATGGAGATTTATACAGTACCAGTGGTACGCAGGACGTTAATGGAAGAGAGAATAGTCTAGAGGAATTCGAAATCACACAGGTAACGCCGGAAGAAGTAAAGAAAGCCTTGGGAGCTATGCAAAGGGGGAAGGTAGCTGGGGAGGAACAGGTAACAGCAGATTTGTTGAAGGATGGTGGGCAGATTATTCTAGAGAAACTGGCCACCCTGTATACGCAATGCCTCATGACCTCGAGCGTACCGGAATCTTGGAAGAACGCTAACATAATCCTAATCCATAAGAAAGGGGACGCCAAAGACTTGAAAAATTATAGACCGATCAGCTTACTGTCAGTTGCCTACAAACTATTTACTAAGGTAATCGCAAATAGAATCAGGAACACCTTACACTTCTGTCAAGCAAAGGATCAGGTAGGATTCCGTAAAGGCTACTCAACAATAGACCATATTCACACTATCAATTAGGTGATAGAGAAATCTGCGGAATATAACAAACCCTTATATATAGCTTTCATTGATTACGAGAAAGCGTTTGATTCTGTCGAAACCTCAGCAGTCATGGAGGCATTACGGAATCAGGGTGTAGACGAGCCGTATATGTAAAAATGCTGGAAGATATCTATAGCGGCTCCACAGCCACCATAGTCCTCCATAAAGAGAGCAACAAAATCCCAATAAAAAAAGGCGTCAGGCAGGGAGATACGATCTCTCCAATGCTATTCACAGCGCGTTTACAGGAGGTATTCAGAGACCTGGATTGGGAAGAATTGGGGATAAAAGTTAATGGAGAATACCTTAGTAACTTGCGATTCGCTGATGATATTGCCTTGCTTAGTAACTCAGCGGATCAATTTCAATGCATGCTCACTGACCTGTAGAGGCAAAGCAGAAGAGTAGGTCTAAAAATTAATCTGCAAAAAACTAAAGTAACGTTTAACAGTCTCGGAAGAGAACAGCAATTTACAATAGGTAGCGAGGCACTGGAAGTGGTAAGGGAATACATCTACTTAAGGCAGGTAGTGACGGCGGATCCGGATCATGAGACGGAAATAATGAGAATAAGAATGGGCTGGGGTACATTTGGCAGGCATTCTGAGATCATGAACAGCAGGTTGCCATTATCCCTCAAGAGAAAAGTGTATAATAGCTGTGTCTTACCAGTACTCACCTACGGGGCAGAAACCTGGAGGCTTACGAAAAGGGTTCTACTTAAATTGAGGATGACGCAACGAGCTATGGAAAGAATGATGGGTGTAACGTTAAGGGATAAGAAAAGAGCAGATTGGGTGAGGGAACAAACGCGAGGTAATGACATCTTAGTTGAAATAAAGAAAAAGAAATGGGCATGGGTAGGACATGTAATGAGGAGGGAAGATAAGTGATGGTCATTAAGGGCTACGGACTGGATTCCAAGGGAAGGGAAACGTAGCAGGGGGCGGCAGAAAGTTAGGTGGGCGGATGATACTAAGAAGTTTGCAGGGACGGCATGGCCACAATTAGTACATGACCGGGGTTGTTGAAGTATGGGAGAGGCCTTTGCCCTGCAGTGGGCGTAACCAGGCTGATGATGATGGCGAAACATTACGTCACTTGCTCATCTCCACGCAGCCCGGTGTCATTACAAATTTTATAAAATTTGATCCGACACGCACAAACCTTTATCAACGCTTATCGGTTACAATCAATCTTATCGGACTACATCCAACCCTTATCAACCTTTATCAGTTATTATTGTTTAACCTTATCGGACTCTATCCGAGCCTTATCAACCCTTATCTGTCCTTGCCAACCTTGTCTGGAACGCTCCGATCCTTATAAACTCTTATCGGCTCTTAGGAACCTCATCGAACTTGATCCAACTTTTTTCACTCTTTATTGGTGCTTATTAACCTTATCAGAATTGCTCCGACCATTATAGATCGTGATGAGACCCATCAAACCCCTCATCACTCCATATCATCCTTATGAATTCATTGACTGCTCATTGAAAACCGCCTGCGTTTTTGCTTTGGAATGTATTCTGCTTTATATATTTTTTATAGCGATTCGTCTTACGTGACAGACGGAAGGACGTGTTTTCTCGTTTGGTCAGCATAGAAATGTTTACCCATTTTAAAACGGTGACGCACTTTCCTAGTTCATGTAATTGTTTGGTGCTGTGAAACTATGGTCAGTGACAGGAGAGGTCGAGAATGCGCCGGCATGTGCAGAGGAAATAGAACGATGTACACATGTCTATAGCGCATTATCTGGTCCTAGTCTGTTTTTATCAGTTGAGTCTACGTATCCGCCTTCGTTTTGTTCAGGGGTTTGTTTGTCTTGAAACTCTTCATCCTGCAGGAGAAGCTTTTTGTTCGTCAGATCCGCGTGATACCAATGCCTGGTAGGATATTCAACATTTGATGTCACTATTATCTTCCTTCAAAACTCTTTATTTTGGGTCCATATTACTGAATGAGGTTTCTTTTAAACTGGATTCCCAGGGACTGTGATGTACAAGCAACCAAGCGGCCGAAGCCGAAGCAAAGAAGGCACTCGAAGTCTGAAAGCCGCTGCTTCAAATTCCTTTTTCAATAGCGGACGCCAACTAACTACTCTTGAGTATCACCATCATTATTCATCATCATCATCATCATCATCGATAAGATCTTCTGGTACAGGATGGCTTATGCCATGATGAATCTAACTTTTGAGGCATGCCATGATGAATACAACTTCTGAGGCATATTTACCTAGAATATACCGTTTGCGTTGAATGGGAAGAGATGAGGAGCGAGAAGAAAGATATCTGCAAAGAACTAAGGGTGCCATTTATTCCCGATGTTGTTTAGGATGTACATAAAAAATTACGAGATCTTAAGCGCCATAACCACGATCGATTATAAGGCATGCTGTAGTGGTGGACTCCAGAAATTTGGACCACCTGGGGTTCTTTACCATGCACCTAAATCTAAGTACATGGGCGTCTTCACCTTTCGCGCCCATCGAAATGCGGCCGCCGTGGCTGGGATTCGATGAAGCGACTTCGTGCTCAGCAGCCCAACACCACAGCCACTAAACAACCCCGGTGGGTATATGAGGTACATAGTAAGGATGGAAAGGAAGCTAGAAAGAATTAATATCGGGTTTAATCTCTCCTACAAACAGGCGGGCATGATAGCAGAGCAACAGCTGCCATGTTCGTTTTATGCGGACTACATTGTGTTGCTTGGTAAAACGCAAATTGATAGGCAACGTCTGGCTAATATCTGTGGACCGGAAGGGGAGAATTCAGGATTGAAACTTAGCGGCGAAAAATCAAAGCTTATGGTATTCAATGAAAACAGTTGACAGACAGTGTCGATAGAGGGCGAAGAAATACTTTGTGTAACAGAACACAAATACCTTGGTGTAAAGATAAAGGAGGGCAATAGATACGTTTGTGGAAACAGATGGAAAAAAGCAATAATAGCAAATAGGTAAATACAATACGTACGAGGTGTTCCGGAGAATGTTTATAGAAATAATGATTCCAGGACTTACTATTGGAAGTGCGATTATTTTCTTGAAGTCAGGAGTAGAAACAGGACGCGATGGCAACCAAAGGTCATTGCGACGTTTCGCATTGGGCGCCTACGGGAAGACTACAAATGAAGCTGTGCAGAGTCATATGGGCTGGACAAGTTATCAAGCGAGGGAATCTCAGGGTAAAATTGATTTTGGAGAACTACTGATGAATATTAAAGAAAGTAAATCGGTTGCGAGAGTGATCAAGTATTTATACAGGAAATATATTGACTCACAGTGGAGGACAAAAGTTAGGAAGCTTACCAACAAGTATGCGACCAGAATAGTAAGCAACATGGCACCAAACAACGTAAAATGCAAAGTCAGAGAGGCTGAGACAATTTCCTGGGTTGCGGCAATGGCAAAGAAGCCGGCAATGAGTAACCTAAAGGCAAACCTTAGAGGTAAAGAGTAAATCAGGAAAGAAACCATTTATGATAACTCAAAACGAAGCTCTTTACTTTAAGAAGCAAAATAAGGATGCTTTAGAACGCGCAATAATAAATGGAGGTACACCAAGAAAGAAGCATGTGATTTGTGCGGTAAAGCTAAGGAAACGATAGAACACGTTTTAATAGAATGTTAACCCTTTGAGGGTCGAATTATTTTGAAGAAAACTTTCCCGGGTGGTCAAATTATTTTATTCCGGATATTGAATGTACAAGATGTATAAAGTCGGGAATAAATAGTAAAAAAAATTAGGGAACAGTATTTTGGTGTCGGCATCACTCAGAACTGCAATATGTTCAATAGTATTTTAGAGTGTGGTACTCCTTGAAACACGAGTCTCCGCGCAGCCGCAGAGAGCGAGAATACCTCATGAGCGGCGGTGATAAACGAGCTAAGAGCCGTGCCAATCAAGATAGAAATCAACTTCCGCCACCCCCGCGATAGCGTGCCGACAAAGATAAAAATCACGTTTCACGCGCCTCCGTTGCGGCGGAACCGAAACCGCGAAAGCGCGTTGCCGCTGAGAGCGAGAATACCTCGCGAGCGGCGGTTATAAACAAGCTAAGAGCAGCGCCAATCAAGATAGAAATCAACTTCCACAGCATTTGCAAGAGAGTGCCGACAAAGAGAAAAATTGCGTTTCGCGCGCCTCCGTTGCGATCACGCGGCGAAACCGAAACCGCAAAAGGGGTGTGGCCGCAGTCTGCGCGACGCGCTGAAGCTTGAAGTCAGTTCTGTTTATCTCCCCAAGAAGGTAGCACAAATTTCAAACGCTTCTTGTAAGACCTAAGAGGTGGCAGCACCTCCCAGTAAGCGTGCATCGTCATTATGGCGCGAAATTTCAAACGGAGGGTCGAAACCGTACCCGTACGGCAAAGACCTTGCGGGACAGAAAACCGCCGCCGTACATGTACGGCAAAAACCGTCAAAGGGTTAAGACATCTACCCAGCAATCGATTTAGGCTCCGGTGGCCTTCTTGAAGCCCTTGTGTTCAGGAATAGCAGAGGGAAAGTAAACATGGAGGCGGAGAAAAACCATGTTTCCAATAATGGTTCAGAAAGTATCATGCTTTGAATTTTTTGCCTGTTAAAAAACAATAGATAAGACATATTAGACAAAATAAGAAAAAAAGTTCAATTGTGTAATAAACCGCCTAGTTGCCATCCATCCATCCATCCATCCATCCATCCACCCGCCATGGTTGCTCAGTGGCTATGGTGTTAGGTTGCTGAGCACGAGGTCGCGGGATCGAATCCCGGCCACGGCGGCCGCATTTCGATGGGGGCGAAATGCCAAAACACCCGTGTGCTTAGATTTAGGTGCACGTTAAAGAACCCCAGGGGGTCGAAATTTCCGGAGTCCTCCACTACGGCGTGCCTCATAATCAGAAAGTGGTTTTGGCACGTAAAACCCCACAATTTAATTTTTTTTACATCCATCCATCCATCCATCCATCCATCCATCCATCCATCCATCCGTCCGTCCGTCCGTCCGTCCGTCCGTCCGTCCGTCCGTCCGTCCGTCCGTCCGTCCGTCCGTCCGTCCATCCATCCATCCATCCATCCATCCATCCATCCATCCATCCATCCATCCATCCATCCGTCCGTCCGTCCGTCCGTCCGTCCGTCCGTCCGTCCGTCCGTCCGTCCGTCCGCCCGTCCACGGAAAGAAATACTGAGGTGGGGTCCTACACACTTCGCGCACTAGGAGAAAAGTGTGGAGGGAGGCACGTGGTATTTTTTGCTTTAGCTGCCATATGTTGTCGGATGTGTTCATGCGTGTGCTGTCCTGTAGGTCTCGTACCGTGGCAAAGGCGTCGTGTGTGTACGATTGCATTAGTCTCCGTGTTTTGTTCCACTGTGTTGTCTAGACCACGCCCTCCCGGTTGTTGGGGCCAGGTGAGACTGGAAGAAGTAAAACACTTGAAACGAGCACGCATACAGTGCCGTACACCACGTACCCTGCTACGGACGAAGGATGTTCTGGGAATATATTTGCCGTCTTCAGTGGGTTAACGCTAACGTGTCACCGCAGACTAAAGCCGCTGTGCTTCAGCATAGGTACGATAAACGCATTGCATGTCAGTGACATATTTGTAGCTTTCCTGCTTTTGACAGTGGACCATACACTTGTGGCCCGTGAAAGTGCCTTGTGGAAGAATGAAAAAGAAGCGTCTGCTTTGAGTAATTAAGGGACCAATCCCCCATACCGAATATATCTTATCTGTGTGCTCGAGGGGCGAAGCGAAGTGAAGGTTGGTGGATGCGGTGCAAGAGTTAATAAGGGTCGACTGAAGAACGTACGCCTGCGCGCACATCAAACGACTGATGGTCGCATGTTGGCCTGGTCGACGCGCTAGTCGCACGCATACGCGCTTACTGATCGGCACCGCGCGGAGGATACCACGGAACTTTGTTTCCGTGAAGATTCACTTGCCGCGAGAACAATATACCTTAAGTCGCAGTCAGTGTATTTAAACGCGTAACGACGTTCTCCTCTGCTGGCCTTTTCGTCGGCGCACTGGGGCTCCTCACTTGTCCGCGGGTTGCGGGGCCGCATGAAACTCCTTCAATAAATCAAAACGATTCTATAAAGCCACCACCAGCATACACGTTTGCTCTCGTATACTACAGATGGGCTAGCTATACGTCGTGATGTGCGTAAAGTATGCTGTTGGTCATCGCCTGTGCAGAGAGAATTCACATAGTTGTTTTGGGAAAAGTCGGCATAAGTAGCGGAGTACTTGCTTCATATCCTAACTTGCGGAGTTCATTATGAACTCCTTTCAACGTTAGAGCACACTACTCGGACAAAATGACTCGGGCAACAGTATCGCGATGGTGTACACCGTGATTGGATCCGTTGGTAGAATCACTACGGCGCGCGTACGTCCGCGCAGCCCGGTATGGTTGCGCGCCGAAGGTGAGAAGTGTAAACAAGAGAGGAAAATTAACCCCGACGTAACGCACTTGGCACGCCAACTTCCGACGTAACTGAACTTCGCAAATAGTGACGTCAGGGCCTCTGCTTAGTTTTTCCTTCCTCCACGCATGCATCCATCCATCCGATAGGATGCCATGCTGCGTGCGCGCCACCACACATGGCGGAAAGGAGGGCACCTTAGAGATCCGAAGGGAGCACAGCTGGTTCGGACATAGAGTTGGGCCGGAGAAGCATGTCTGAGTGCGCTAGCGCTGTCAACTTTGAGTGCGCGCTGAGGCGAAATCAGCGCACTGACCTCACTCATCCCAAGTCAGGGGCCGGCCCTAGCGCGGCGTGCGCTATCTCTGACTGTGTGAAGGTGGGTTACCAGCGTAACGCTGGTTGCTCGCCAAGTGAGGCGCAGCTCCGCTACTCTGGCGAAAAGTGGATGCTCATACCGGGTGTTTTCCAATTCTGTCCACGTGCTTAACTGTTTAGCGACAGCGGACTGCAGTCAGGAAGCAGCAACCTTTCCTATCACAAGTTGGTGTTCTCAAATGTCCTGAAAGACACATTCAGCGAGCACATAAACGAGCAATTTGTAATGAAGCCTTCAAATAAATTTGATTGCCAGGCCACTAGAAGTACGCATACAACTGTCTAGTAGCAAACAAAAGTCGTTATGCAAGCAGTCAGCCGTCTACCATTGCACTCTGCATCACTAGTAGAAAAACGTTGCTGGCAGATTATTAAAACCCCCAGCACATGTGTGGCAGCTAAATTTTGCAGCTTTCACGCTCGCAGGGCAAATATAAGGATGTAAAAAGAGCCAAATCTAGAGCTGTATCCAAGCATTAAGTTGCATCTACATACTGACCATGCAAAGATTGACTGAACGAAAGATGCTACGTGCAGTGGTAAGAGACAGGAAGTGAGCTGTGTAGATGAAAGAGCCGACGGGGAAAGCCGATATTCTATTCGACTTTAGGACATAATAATGGAGCTGGGCAGGCCATGTAATGCGTAGGGCATATACCGGGTGGACCGGTAAACGCCGGCCCTGTCGGTCATCCCACAAGAAATAATCAGTAGTTGAATCGCGACGCATTTTAATTAAAGCTCCACTTACGCTTATAAGTAGGCACGACACGTTTTCTATGTGCTTTAAAGATTGTAAGCATAGAGCATGGGCGTAGTATCGTGCTTGTATCAGTAGTGCCTTCTTTTTGACCGTCTGAAGTTTGATAAAGCAGGTAACGCGACGGCGCCAGCAGTCAAAACACGTTGTCACGCCGTTTACGATGTCATTGCTTTCTCATCAGGGCTTCGTCACCACGCCGCGACACAAAGCACGCTATCGCCAGTTCGAGCAACGAAACAAAGACAGAGAGCTTTGCGCAGCACTGCCCCGCTGCGGGTTATAGCAACTGCGCTTGAAGTGAAACCAAAACTGCTAAAAAATACCGGCAGACTAGTCCGTGCCCGGAACTTCCCGTCATTGCCATGATCATAGAGTTACTATACTGACTCTAGAGGATAAGCTGCCTATAGGGCCCATGGCATTGAAATCGGGAACCCCAAGAGCGCCGCCCTGTTTCTAGGCTGAGGTTGCCAGCTCCTGAGACGCTTGCTAGACTTGGCGACAGTAGTCAGTTTTCATCTGGCATCCGATAGCTTCTATAGCAGTGGTAGCTGCATAGCGGGTGTAGCAGCGTCTCGCTTGTAGCATATTGTGATGTGGTGTGCGTGCAGCCGTGTGTGTGGGCTTTATAAGTTGGTTCTTTATTCTACGGTGTAGGCGTGGTCAATGTTGGCCGTGCAGGTGTCAGTTATGCAACCGAAGGAGGATCCTGTTAAAGTTTCCGGCGATATGCGGCTTTCAGCGGTCAAGCACTATTTGCTGTTGCAAGTGTCGCTTGAGTTAGGAGCTCGAAGCTGTGGTCGGCAGATTCTTCGTTGGCATTCCGTAATTCTCCTCGCACGGGCGGGGTATGTTGCAGAAGCCGCGGGGCGCTTTTTTCGTTGCGGAGTGCTTTTCTTGTCGCCACGATAGATAACTTTTTTTACAAGTGCTCATCCAGCTGGAGGGCACATGTAACCGACGAACGGAGGTCTCAGGAGAGCGCCTGAGATGATAATAAAGCAGGCGGCGCAAGATCTCCAGGGCACCCAAGGGTCAGTTGGGGGATCAAAGCTAGAAGCAGAGCGGTCCGTAGGTTGCGGCCGCCGAGGCCGGTGCGTACGAGGGAGTGTTGGCACGGACAGCTCCGCTGGCACGCGCAGCGGTGTCTCGCAAGGTCGAGATACTTTAAAGGCACCTGCGCCCATGATCTTTGTTTTGCCTCGATGCAGTGAGCATGATTAACCAGAAGAATATGGAGGGCATCCGGTGCAGTCGCGAATGCGAGCGATGGCATATATAGCTCGCGTCACCGTTCGTATGAATGAATACCAGAGTTGGTTGTATTACCGGTATGCATAATACGCTTTTTTACGGTACGTTAAAGGAATGGGTCTAGAGGACGTTGTATATAGGTACGTTTGTTCGTACCACGTCTAATCCTATCCCTCCCCTCCGCACGCACCCTTTTTTTCTTTCTGTTGGCGGCGAGCTCCACCACTGGAAAAGCTGGCGCCACCATCGGCGTGACGTGGCATGAGGGATCACGTGAACACAGCGGCCGCGTCGGCTGCTTCGGAAGCGCCGAAGCGAGCTGAAAAAGAAAGCTTAAAGCCCCACCTGCGCCGCGGTTCTGATTAAGTGGTGAGGCTTTACCGCCTTGGGGGGGGGGGGGGGGGGGGGGGGGGGAGGGGGGGGGGTGTTAACTTGACAACATCTGAAACTACTATAATAGGTAGTGGCTGCCTTTGGAGGCGTGCAGCATGGTAGGCTACTGCTCCATGCCACAGTGCCGGACGTACGCAACGGAGCCCAGTATCAGCCTTATTCACACGTAGTCGCAGGGCAAGGAGCTGCGTGAAGCTTGGCTCGCGAAACTTAGAACCGGCAAGCAGCTATCGGCTACAACTCGGGTTTGCAGCAAGCACAGACGCGAGGAATATTTCTCCTATGACGCCGGGACTGCGATGTTCGGTGAGTAGCAGAAAACGAGCACTCAGCTCGCCCGCGCCCGCTGCCCGGCTAATCTCAAGACTGTTTGGTCTATGAACTTGTTGATGCTACATACTGGCAACTTCACTGGAACGGAAAGGGAGCGGTAGGACGCATATTAAAGAAAGGCATGGCATATGGGCATGTTTGTGTTAAGAATTAATGCACTGGATTACAAAAAAAGAAGCAGAGGGAAATCTCACGCTGGAGAGGCCGATAAACCTACAGTGCGACGCAACTTGAGAAATAATATTGAAATGTCCAAGAATTTAGAAGACAACAAAGATTGAATCGTCGCGACGGTACATCACAGTCGCCGTAGGCGTCGAAGTCTCTATAACGAAATTATTTTTGAACAGTTCTGATAGCGTCCACGCAACAATGGTTGCTAGTGTACTGTCAAATGCTCATATGCTGCGGTCTAAAGCTCACGGCACGGTGCGAAAACGCGCTCACAGCGAAAGCAAAACATTGTGCGCGGACATGCATGCAAACGCGCAGTCGGTCGCTGCGAACCCGTGCGATCGCTGCATTGAGGGCTTCATTCTGTTATGCCCCATTTGGTTATACAGACAGCCTACTATAAGAACATATTTCAAATAGTTTACTTTCAGCGTTTGCCTACCTTTCACGCAGGAAGCCGGTTCGGGAGACTCCATCGCGGCGACCGCGCGCAGTGGCGTTCACTGTACGTATTCGGTAAAGTGATAGCGTTTGTAAACGATTCTGTGCTTTAAGTTTGCCCAAGATTATTATATCGGCAGTCAGAAACTTCCGTCGTTTTGAGAGCACCTACATAAATGTCCAGGAGGGCTAGCGCGTGCTGTTTCTATTGAGCGCCGTAAGCGAAACCTATGAGGAGCGCGCCTCGTGAGCCTTCATACTACGGAAGGGAGGCGCTTCCGACAGATGGCGACTCCGTAACTCCTCGCCGCCTATATATATATATATATATATATATATATATATAATCCCTTCCCATGCCGGAATGACCATTTCAAGTTGTCAACTTGTCAATAAAAAATAACTGTCATACTGATTACCGTAATAAACACAATTAAATGATGAGATTGTGCACTTTTATTTTTTATTGTAGCACTGAGAATTGTCCGTAAAACCTCTTTTTGCATTTGCCAGAGAAGCATAGGCCTTTTGCACACGTGTATATCACAAGCGTAATCCAGTGTGCAATGCACAGACAAAGCAACAACATGAACTGCACCATTGAGGGCCACACAAAACATACATAATTAAAGGTGAAAAACGTAGAGGGAAGCTTCCAATTATGCTGTGTAGTGCTACAAAGTATAAAATATATTGTAAGCGTACACTAAATGTTCAAAAAAGCAATACATCAATGTCCCATTTGCCTTCAAGTTTATTATCAAGTTCAAGTTTATTGAAGTTTATTATCAGCATATGTACAACAGCAATCTACTGACACACCCGCAGTCAAGGTGGCTGTTCGAGGTGTGCGTAACTAATACTCAGCGTAACAAAAAGAAAGAAATTGGGTGAATGTCAACACCAGTGCCATTGCTTCTTGCCTCTGACCTGCACGTGCCTCTGCGGCATCTTTGTTGGTGGAGTCTGCACAGGTGAGCTGGCATGGGGAGGTGCAGGAGTCATATGAGAGAAAAAGTAGCGTTTACATGGAGAAGTGCCTGTTTTCATTGCCGGCCGCATTCCCTCAAATGCTTCCTTGGTGACTTGGGTGACACACCCGCAGTCAAGGTGGCTTTTCGAGCTGGGATGGCTGCCTAAACGTAAGAAAAAGAAAGAAATTGGGTGAATGGCAATACCAGTGCCATTGCGTCTTGTCTCTTACCTGCATCTGCCTCCATGGCGTCTTGGCTTGCGGAGTCTGCATGGGGGAGCTGCTGTGGCTTGGCGTAGGCCATTCCAATGGGGAATTATGGAAATAAATGCAGTTCTTATATCTGCTTTTGGCACTGTTCTTGCCGAAAAGTTTTCAAAGATAGCGTCCAAAATGGGACCAGCACTTCGACAGATTTTGCTTTTTACCTGCAGCTGTTGCAGTGAGATCCTTGGTATGGCTGCGTGCAGCAATGTAACACTTGGTGGAGGCATCTGAAGTGGTAGCCAAAAATGTTAAGAATCATCCTTGTCTACATGGATGCTTTCAATATTTAAACGGAGTGATAAATATCACTGTTGGTGCAAGGCACCACACATCTATGCGGCAAGTGCCATAGCTCTAAGTTGAATTCTTCCTTTATTGCTTTACAAGGTGTCTGATATGTACACATTAGATGTTATCCGTTTTTTTTATTTACCCCAGTGTGGAGAGAGCATCATTAAATTGTTTTCACAGCGGAGCTGTTTAAGCGTTTGTTCCGCTGTGGAGCGTTCCCAGAAAACTCAGTCCAGCTGTGAGCCGCCTCGCGTTGCCTAGCAACCACCTGCGAGAGCACCGAGCCACGTAAGCTCCTCGCACCCCACGCGCGTAGGGTGCCGTCGTGACGTCACAGGTGAATAAAAGCTCGGAACAGCCGGCGCGGCGACTCACCTCCCGCCTCTTCTGCTCCGTGCGTACGTGCTGCTGCCATGGTAAGACCGAAGAAAGTCCGGACGCTTGATGAAGAAGCGGCTTACCAGGAAGAGCACCGTACTGCCAATCGAGAAGTGATGCGTCGCCGCCGAGCTGATCCAGAACATCGCACCGAAGCTGCGGCTGAGAAGCGGCAACGCCGAGTGGAGGATCACGAGTTTCAGTCGAGGGAACGCGAGAGTCAGCGCCTGAACGCGCGACGTCGCTGAAAAAGCGATCCCGGCCTGCGACTTCTCAAAAACTTCCGCCTTGAAGCCCGCCGAGATGTCAACTTGGCAAAACATACCGTAACCTCGCAAAACCTAGAAATAACTTAGCCAAACCTTCCACAACCTCGTAATACCTAGAACGACTTAGCCAAGCTTACCAACAACTTAGCCAAACCTAGCATAACCTCGCAAAACCTACAAACAACTTAGGCAAGCCATGTAAAAGCTAGGTGATCACAAGCTCCGCTGTTGACTCCAGCCTTGCACCACTAGAGCAAGCTTGCACGTTTTTTCGTTCTTTTTTGTTTGGGTTGTTTCTGAATTTATCAAACACCGGTCTCATCACGCTAAAGTGACTCATGTAATGACAATCATCAGCTTTCGTTTTGCAGAAAAACAACACATTTTCTGACCCATTGTTCGCTATCCCATTACTCGCATAATTTCGCAGAGTAGTCCACTTATATTGACTCGCTTGACCTCCACTAAAGAGTGTGTGCATTTTCAAATACCATTCTTTCCTTACAATCGTTTGACACTTCTCATAATTTCTGTACCTTGGGCTTCGATACTATGCATTCACGATTTTTGCTTGTTGTTTCTGACTAGAAATCTCTTTAATTTAGAGCTTAAATTTTACCTTTGGAACATACAGAAGGGCTTGTCATTGCATATCTGTATAACAAGGAGACATGTTTAATTGAACATTTGCGAAATTCAACAGAACATTGATGAATGCAGCTTACAGTGTGATTTGACTGAATGAGCCACAAAAATAAGTAATCTCACTTGCTAAATAAAAGCCCATATTAGTATGATGTACAACATATGTTACACTAATGTGGTGGGCTCTCTCTCTGTCCAAAAATTTTAGATCACGTTTCCTCATGTCGAGGTTTTCTCGGCACGTTTCAACGCGGCGTGACTTTTGGGCGTCAATGAGCATTTTTGGAACCGATTTTGCGCACACCTTCGGCATGCCGATATCGTTTGTAACGATTTCATGAACTTGAGTTTTCGGGTTGTTTAACAAGTCGGCCATTAAACGAACACTTAATCGTCGGTCTGAGTTCAACAGTTCCCTCACTCACGTCACATTGTCAGCCGTGCTGGTCGTGGATGGCCATCCGGCGTGGTCCTCGTCGTCGACCTCTTCCTGGCCTTCCAAAAAGGCCATGTGCCACCGAAACACTTGCCGGTCTGACAGGGCATGTTCTTTCTAAGCAGTCTTGAGCATAGTAACCGTTTCCGCAGCGGTCTTGCCAAGTTTCACGCAAAACTTGATCGCAAGTAATTGTTCTAACGAGCGCTGCGTTTTCACTTGCACAAGAATAAAAAACAACTCTCGCGGACAGGCCCGACCTACATTTTCCGTTGCTCGTAGCACACTGAGCGACGGAGCGCTGCTTAGCTGGGTACCCCCACTACCAGGTTCAACTGGTTAGACCGCTCTCCGACGTACAGTCGCGTCATAATAAATTCACTGACATTACTTTCAGGACAGACCCTGTATCTTACCGTATATTGTGCCACCTCGATGAACAGGCGCGAAGTACGCTGCTGCACATCTTCAATTAGTCCTGGCAAGATGGAAGCGTTCCTCAGGAATGGAAGGCCAGTCGCCTGGTACCACCCCTCGAACCCGGCAAGTCTCCTCTAGAGATTACTTCATGCCGCCCAATCGTGCTGGCTAGTCGCATTGGAAAGGTGATGGAACGACTGATCCTCGCCAGACATGAATAGTACCTGGAACGCTACGAAGTTTACCCAGACGCGATGGCTGGCTCTCAACGTCACCGATGCTTCATTGACAACGTCACTGATTTGGTTGCATACGTTAAACATCACAAGGCGTGTAGGCGACTATCTGTCGTCATGTTCCTCGACATCAAAGGAGCATATGACAATGTTCTTCATGAGGCGATATTTGAGGCTCTGGAAATGGTTGGTCTCGGCGGTCGACTATAACGTTGGACATGCATTTACATATGCGGGCTCTCTTTGTGAGACCAAAGACGGCCCAACTTCTTCACACGACACCCACGGTGGAGTTCTGCAGGGTGGTGTCTTGAGCCCCACACTCTTCAACCTTGAGCTCATTGGTCTCGTAGAATGCCTACCAAATACGGTGAAGTTGTCAATCAATGCCGACGACATCTGCGTCTGGGCATCTAGCTTGACGCGCGCTCAAGTGCGTGCAGGCATCTAAAAATTTGGAGGACGCGTAAGCTTCACCTTTAAGACAACCCCTTAAAGGCGAGTGCTAGTTTCGGCTTCAAGGAACACGCGCGCTCCAAGCGGTTGCCGGACAGCCTGACTTATTTTTTTTTATTTCCCCTTTTGTGAATTTCAAATCGCGCGAAGTGCGGGAAGGGGTTGTCTTCGTGCGTCCGCCAAGCTTACCTCCGCTCACCCTTGTCACTCGCTCAGCGATATCGCAAGTCGCATCGCGCTTGGTCATCTGCTCCGGTTGTCGTCCCAAGTATGAAGATTGGGAAGATAACACAGAGAAGCTTGGCAGAGAAATAAACGGAACACGCAAGAAACATGGTCAACCAAGCATTACAAGAAGATGGCTAAATCGGGACATCACATGTGTAGCGCGGCTCTGTCGAATTCTGACACTTCGAATTCCAGTTCTGCGAAGCTTTTCACGTTTCCTAAAGACAACAGCTAAGCACAGCCATTTAATTTTATTTCCTGTGTAGGTATTCATTTTGCATGTGTAAACCACTTCAGTGCAAGCCTGAGTGTACTGACATAGGAGCTGTATCGCTCGACCCATTCGTCATGACTGCTTGTAGCCCATCTACTGTCGGTGAAATACTTGTACTGAAGGGCTTGAGTGCGTGTTTGTTGGCCTATACATTTTGTGCGCTCTTTGTCGACACTTACAGCCAAGGCTGAAGTAAATAAAAAAAAGACGCAGCCATGATGCTTTTTCAAATTTCAAAAGCAATGACTGCAAAAGGATGCACGCACATAATTTCTTGTTGCGTTATGATGTGCCATTACTAAGATATCGTACTGAAGACGGTTGAAGCTCTCTATTTTATCTGAATTTTGGAGCGTAGACGGTAATTAACATACGCTCAATTACCTTGCTTTCGGCTCAGCTTCAGTGTGTACACGTTTTTGAGCAGCTGCATTATAGACGAAGCGCAATGTTATTTGTTTTGCCGGCAACATGTATTTAATAATACCAGTAATACGAGTATAGAGTATTTAATTCTAATTAAGTACTAACTGGTAATTTCCCTTGCGATGAAGAGTGGTATAATTTTTTTATGAATGGCGGGTTCCTTGCGTTTTTGTGTCAAAATAGTGTCCTAATACTCGCCGTGCTTTTCTGTATATATGAATATCACGCAATGTATGAAGACAGGCCCATTATACGCGCTTGTAAGCGCTATAGGAGTATGCTCCCTCATTCGGCATGTAGTTCAAATAATGGGAGCAATTATAGGCTACTTCCTGTTCAAGCAGATGCATGTAGCCAGTTTCAAATTCTGTGGGTCCTTACTTCTCATACTGTCAATGGAGTACATGTATTGTACTCTACCTTCTTTCTGTAAGCCACAATATGTGTCGCCGTCGTGACATACGTGATAGTCAAGATCTGTGTGAACAGCCCGAAAGGGTTAATGTCCGCATTGGTTTGGATCTTCTGGAATCTGTGTTTGCTCATTATGTACAAATTTCAGTTGTGAATGAAAATTGCTTCTGCACATTGACACTTTCGCATTGCGTGGAGGTCAGTTTTTTCCAGTATGGAATGTGGGAATAAAAACAAAAACGTTCAACTTTCACTTGCGTCGAGTTTTGGCTGACTGAGAAAACGGCCAGTTTTAGTTGATCCACTTCACAACACAGGAACAAAATTAACGATTGATGGTGCCAGGGAGTTATTTGCTTTATACTACCCTCCCCCCCTATGTCTTTGGACTAGTTCAACTGTAGCCCTAAACTTAACCACAAGTTAGGGATCTCAAAACGACTGCTTTCACGAAATGACGAAATGCAAGATTCCCTGCGAATATTGGGAGGTAACGACGGTCTGTATATAAATATTTTTCATTGTGATTACTTGGCACTGGTGCGTACGAGCGCTGTCCCAGTGTTTTAAAAAAGTGAATAAAAGCTTCCAAGGTAAATTCGTCAAAAAAAAAAAAGCGCTTCGTAAACACAGCACACTTCAGTGGGTTCTGCTCTGCGTTGTGGCCAATGTCGTCGTGCGGCCAGCGGACCTGGCAGAGAGCACGAACTCAACCCGCTTGCATGCGAAGTGGGAAAGCAAGGCTTCGCGGCAAGCCTCCTCCCGGCAGCGCGCCCTCTCCGTCTACCTTCTGACCTCATCAGTGGCGTCTTGCAGGCATTGTTTTGTTTGTGAATTATTTCTAGTTGGATATCCGGCAACCGCCAATGGGGGAAGCGGCACTGCCACCGGGTATCGCATGTGCCCGAGTGTCCCAAGGGAGGTATAGGGAGTTTCCGCACCCTGTTTAGGAGTGGAACGCGATAGCATTCATAGATCCCTGACTGCTTCTCGCGCTTCCCGGCAACTGTAGCTTACGTAGCCGTAATATTTACCGGGAAACGCTGGCGCTGAACGCTATGCACGAAGGCCAGCTTTCTGGTAGAAACTCTGCCTCTTGCGTGGGCCGCGATGCGACCGAGGCGAGCCCCATCGGAAGGTGTTGCAAGGAACCGGGCACACCGCTCCGTGACCTCCAAGATTTGCGCTCGCCGGCGCGTGCAAATCGTGGACGCCATGGCCGGTCTATATATGGTAGAAACGCCGAAAAGGGGGTTTTAGTTTCCGCGTAACAGAATTATCTTTTCTAGCGTGTTAAAATTACAACCCGACGTTATCATGTCTGTAGTAAATACGTCATGTCTGACGTATTTTACTTTAAGAAATTCAATTCGGTAACTTTGCGCTACACGGAGGGTCTCCGTGGTCGGGTATGCGTGGTTGGGTTTGCATGGTTAAGGACGACTTTTGCCGAGACGACGGTTGACGCAGGAGGCCGATGCTGGACGCCAACGCCGGATCTTCTGCGACATAGTGCCCTTAACGCTGTCGCGTTAAAATCTACAACGTTGATACCGACATACCTTAGCGAGCAAGACCTCAATATTTCACAAGAAAAATGTGCAATAGCCGCGCTTAGCCGGAAAACCAATGACTTCCTACGCCATGTCCATCGATGGGCAAACTATCTCTTATTTCAGGACGCACAGGTTTTGGGCGCTAATCATCGGCCGCGACCACTGCTGGAGTCCTCTTGTGGCATACCTAAAAAAGTGCCTTACAGCTATCTGTGATCTTTTCAAGTTTCTTGGAGGAAAAACGTGGAGTACTTCAGTAGATTTGATGATGCAACTGTGCAGGACGTTGTTTCTCGGGTATATGAGGTACAGCTTGGTAGTGCTGACCAATAGCTGCAGAACTAACATCCATACAATCGAAAACGCCCAAACCCAGGCGCTTAGGGTTTGTCTAGGGTTGCCACGATGTACATCAACGTCAGAAACTATGTGATTGCGCATGACTACCCAGTCAAGATTGACATTGTTATGGAAGCGCTCAGAGCCCACGTCAGGCACCTTGCTCGCGCCCCTTTCCATTATCTCGCCTGACTGCTGTTACGGTTGGCGTGTAGCACCCTGGGCAAAAAGGATGCTCGACAACCATGCCTCATCGAAACGAAGGGTAGATTCTCAATTGGTAGTGGTTATCTCGAGTGGTTACCGGTCGGACAGGTGCACCGCAGTACTTACAGGCCCCTTCGTGTGGGTGCGTGCCTACGTGAAAAGAAGAACGGACTCCTAATTTGCTATGGTTTTCTCGAGTGGATGCCGGTCGGGCGGACGCCCCGCAGTGTTCCCAGGCTGCTTTGTGTGTGTGCGGGAGAACCCTTTTCACAAACGGTGCGACTCAAGGATGGACCCCTTCCACGAACTGTCAACACTTTCCGAGAACCAGCGTCGCCTAGAAGAATGGCCCACCAAAAGTGCAACCTGCTGCAAAGCCACGACGAGGACTTGCAACGTCACCTGCTGGGCGCCACCTGCGGAGGCGGGCCCGTCTTGGCTCACCGGAGATAGGGGGACCAGCCGCAAAACAACGTCACCGCAGAAAGTGGGACCAACCACAAAACGTCTCCTGAGAAAGTGGAGCAGCCACCTATCCACACCCAGACGCAGTGCATATCACGTGACGTTGACGTGAGCAAGATACCGCCTACGACTTTAGTGGGCCTATTTAAAGAGCCCCGCAATGTGCTTTTTTAATTCATTCTCTTCTTCTCATCTTTCACCAACCATTGTATAAACTGTGCGAGTTTCGCACTAGAAATCGTCTCGTCCTTGTTTGGTCGCCATGGTCTACCGGATGCCTGCAGCCCACCGACAACGCCACGCTACCCAATAGTAACGCCGGTCGGGCTTCGAGAAACAGGCGTCGCAACAACCGATCGGCAGCGGGGAATACACTACCCTGGGAACGCAACACTGCTAAAATACCGACTACACGCCTCTTTTTGTCAAATGATACTGCCTTATCGTGTACACCTTCCATCAGATTATGCAGCTGCAGCGAGAGTTTTGTTTTCCCCTTGGTGCTTGGCTCAGCCACAAGTTCAAAGGACAGTGCCAGGAATTCGAACGAGGGCGAAACTTTCGTCAGCAGCTCTCAAGCAACTTTCGCTGCTTTTACTGTACGATAAATACAACAATCATGCCTATCTATAAATACACTGATGGTTCAACCACTGTGGATGGTTCTGCAGGATCACAGATTTTTTCCTACAGAAGTCACCACGTTGATGTTCAAGACATCGCACCAGGCGACATCGACAGCCGCGGAGCTTGCTGCTCTTCGCAGTTCACTTCACATAATACGAGAGGAACCTCCTCAAAATTGGAGTGTCTTCAGCGACTCCAAGGCAGCTGTACATTGCTTGCTTTCTGCCTTACGCCGTGGCGCCTACGAACAACTAATTCTAGAAATCTGTGACCAACTTCACCACCTCGTCGAGCAAGGATACGACGTCATTTTTCATTGTCTCCCTAGCCACAATGGCGTAATGGGCCACGAACATGCCGATGAAGCTGCTCGATCTGCTCATAAAGACGGCGCGCAGGAAACAATCCCGCTGTCAAGAGCAGGTGCAGCAGCGAAACTTCAAGTGTTTGTAAACGACGTCATACAATCGTTGTGGAACACACCTAGTTTTCAGCACACACGTCTTCATTGACTGGATCACTTTCTTCAACTTCGCCCTCCACCTGGACTATCCCGACCCAAGACAGCGGTTCTTAACCGACTGTGGCTTGGTATCGCTCTTACAAAATACTTTGCTTTCCGCATCAAAAGGGAAGATAGTGCTGCATGTGACCACTGCGGCAATGAGGAAACTATCGACCATGCTCTTTGCCGCTGTCCCCGATACAGTGTGCGACCGACCGCTTTCGGAGCAGACAGCCCTGGAACGCCGAACTATACAGTCGTCGCACCACAAAACAGTCAAGGCACTCTTCACATTTTTGCGTTCGAGTAGCCTATTAGAGATAGTACACTTCTCACAGACGTCCCCAACCTCCTCTATTTTTCTTGACCTTGCTTTTTCTCCGCTCTTCTTTCCGTCTTTCATTTTCCCTTCCCCTTACCCCAGTGCAGGGTACCAAACCAGAATCTTCCGCGGTTAACCTCCGTGCCTTTCATCTATCTATCTATCTATCTATCTATCTATCTATCTATCTATCTATCTATCTATCTATCTATCTATCTATCTATCTATCTATCTATCTATCTATCTATCTATCTATCTATCTATCTATCTATCTATCTATATATATATCTATATATATATCTATATCTATCTATCTATCTATCTATCTATCTATCTATCTATCTATCTATCTATCTATCTATCTATCTATCTATCTATCTATCTATCTATATATAATCTATCCGTTCATTCATTCATTCATCCATCCATCCCATTCTTTCCTGGTGGCAGCTAGAGCTTCGAGGAACTATTTTGGACTGCACTGCATTCGGAATGAGCTAACATTCCCCAGTTCTTTTTTTTTTTTTCGTAGCCGCTATAGACGTAAGTAAATGCGATGTGACCACCTCCGGGATCATTTCCTGCTAGTAATGGAACCGATTGTAATGTTTCTTCGCCAGAGCACACAAAAAAAAAACATCGCGAAATCACCGGCATACTATCGTTGTCGCCGCGTTGTGTTCCTGCTGTCGTCACACAAACACTTTGGTATACGTCTCGTAACGCTTTGTAGAACCTCAAACCATGCTGGGTAGGTCATTTTCTTGCTCGCGTGTTTTCTTACTCATAATAAAAAAAAAATCTAGCATCGTGCTTCGTCCATGGTCCATCGTCGGATTGCCGACTCTCTGATTCATTGAATTACTGAGTTATTGCGTATAATGTTCCTAGTCAACGCAGTTACTATCAGACACAGTAATGGAGGCCCAAATATCCGACTGTTCTTGCATCCTGGCCCCATCGAAGTGCGTCTGCGGTTGCGGAAATCGAACACATAATTTTGTTCTGAATAGCAGAGCGCAATAGCTAGAGATACCGCCGGCGGGTTGTGATTGCACAGTCTTTTTTTTTTAATTACTAGCAGCTGCAGAATCAATTGTGCAGTGAAGTGCCCGGCGTACGAGGCTGCCAGCTATGAAAACTTGAACGCGCTGCAATAACCACGGAAAGTATGCCATTCCTTGGTAAAGTAATATTCGTCAAGCGCCTGTATCGTGCACCGGTATCGCCTAATGCAAGTGCCTAATAGCACTTGTACGGATCCGCCTTGGCCGAGCACACGTATAAAGAAAATGTAGGACTTTCTCGCTGCCAACCCCGTATGCAAACGCTCAGCAAAGGGTGTTCTGCCGCAATGCGGTGCGGATCGCAAAAGGACGTTTCACTAGCCGGGTTCGCAGGGACGAGTGACGTTAAGAAGATTCCGCTAGAGGTGCATCATTAGCGAAGGAGCCCGAGAAGCCGCGAATGGGTGAAGTCACAGACCGGTGGGAGAACGGTGTTGCATTTGGTTCCGATCAAGGTTGCTGCAAGCTGCAGACTCGGAATGGCCGCCGAGGACGCATATCTTGTCTTTTCTGTCGACGTACTTGCACCATCTCTCGAAACGTGCTAGAGTATCCAGCACAACTTCGAAATGCGCGTTTCTCTTGTTGATGCCGCTGCATCCTCAGAAAGAGAGCTTCAGCTGGAAAGTACGCTTATACTCTCTCCTTTATTTTTTCGTCGTCCTCCTGTTGTCAAAGAAAAAAAAAACATTTTTATTCCCAATAAATTTCATTCATTTCATTCATTCATTCATTCAGTCACTCGTTCGTTCGCTTGTCATTACTGTCGTCTTTGTCAGAAGCCCAGACTCGGGCCCTAGAGAATGAGAACACTGCCGGCTCCTGCAGGAGCTGGCCCAGTTACAGTTGTCAGCATGTCGCCCGAATCCTTCGTGAAGTGTAGCTGACTGTGCAAAGTCGCCTGCTCCAAATGATAGTTATATTGCCATTTGTCCTACGAGTGTATATTTTAGTAAGGGTAACGTGGTGCAAAACCTTCAAATGCCAGGAGGAGGAGGATGAAAAGGAAGGAAGGAAAGGTAGGCAGGTACACCAGACGCACGTCCGGTTTGCTACCCTTCACAGGGGAAGAGGATTAAGAGAAGAAAAAAAAGGAGAGGGAGGGAAGAAGGTACTATCGGTGTGAGTACATGCGGATGTCCATAACTTCACGCCTATAACCGGCCACTGAGGCCAGTCGCTTTCACGAAACGTAATAGCGCCCGCGTCGCTTTCTAAGCCTTCAACGCATGGGGCCATGGTCCGAGAACCTTAGTCTGAAAATGGCCTGTTATCTAATCGGTTTAACACCCTCTGAAGAACGTCGCATTCGTTGTCATAAAGATCACAAAAACACAACACGTGCTCAATCATCCCTTAACAGTTGCACGAGTCACAGATCGGTGTTTTGGACATTACGATGAGGAATGAGTAGGCTTTCGTAAAAGCCACCCCTAACCAGAGGCGGCGAGTAAAGTTGCATCTCGGCGGGAGAACACCATCTAAAACTTACTATGCTCAAAGCAGAATCATGCGGTCTAGTACATACACGATCTCGGGGGCTGTCCATTGTTCGGGTATGTGTGTCGAAAAGGCCCGCTGTTAGAAGATTGCTGAGGTGGTCATAGGGTGAGGATTGGTCTCCTGGCATGTGCGCGCGCGCCGATGGTTTCTTCCTTACTTACCCGATTTCTGAGAGGCACGACCTATAGTAGCTGCTTGGACTTAACTTTGATGTCACGGCGCTTTGCCTCGAGCGTCCAATGGTTTACGGACATAGAAACACATGGAAGCGACCATATTCGAACATACATAAAGGTTAAAGGAGTCGGGCAACGCTCTTCTACTTCTTGGGTACAGTTGATTGGTCAAGGTTTAAGAAGCATATGGATGACGCATGTCGAGAACGCCTTTCACACACTATCGAAGATACAATCACAGAAGCATTGAAAACATCCATCTGTTCGCTTACAAGGTGGGCAAGGCGAACAGACTTGGACATAGAACTGGAAAGGCTGCGCGCGGCACGCCGACATGCGGAGAGAAGGTATCGGCGCACGAAGTCCGTCTTGCATCTGAGGGTTTCACGACGCATACAAAAGAAAATCCAGCGTCGTATGCATAAACTGGAAGACAAGCGATGCAAAACTTTGTCAGTCGCTTGATCCCCGAAGATCGCTCTCACACATATGGAGAACGGTTAGGGGTCTTCGCTCATCTCCGCATCAAAGGAAGCCCTTTGCTGCTCTGGCCCTCTACCAACTCCGCTCGGAAATTGAAGTGGCTGAAGAGTTCTGTGCACGGGTTGCTGGGTCCATGTTCCTGATTACTGCCGCAGCACTGAATGACATCCCTGAGGCACGTGTACCAGAAATGAACGTGTTATTTTCACTCGAAGAGCTCGACGCTGCGTTGGTAGCATGCAGGCGTTCTTCGCCACCAAGACCAGATGGCATCAAGTACGTTGCTCTATTATACCACCTTGGAGATGACGCACATGGTGAGCTGCTCAACTAATAAAATGAGTCTTGGCACAACGGCGCCGTTCCTAAACAGTGGAAATCGAGCCACTTGATGCCCATTGTGAAACCTAGAAAGTCTCCGCTTGATCTATCATCGTATCGTCCGATTGCGCTTTCGAGCTGCGCCGGCAAAGTGATGGAAAGAATGATTCTTGCTCGCTTGGAATGTTACCTAGAACAATTCAACATCTATCCGGACACCATGACGGGCTTTCGTCGAAGGCACTCCTCCATCGACAACGTCATTGACATCGTAACCTGGGTCCAAAATCAAAAGAGCCTCAAGCGCCTATCAGGGGCACTTTTTCTAGATATCAAAGGAGCATACGACAACGTGGCCCATGACGCCATACTGAACTCACTTGAGTCTGGGAGTTGGTGGTCGGATGTATCAATGGATTCGGGAATATTTGACTGAGAGGTGCTTTTTCTTACAGAATGAAGACGGCTAACTTCAGAACATTACATATGCCGTAGTGTGCCGCAGGGTGGTGTGTTGAGCCCCATATTGTTCAACCTCGTTTTGGTAGGACTAGCGGAGTGCTTACCGCGGACAGTTCATGTCTCTATATACGCCGACAACATTTTCATCTGGGCCTCTGTGGTGACTCGCCCTCAAGTACGAACTCGGCTTCAGCGGGCGGCAACCATGACGGTGTCTTATCTCCGAGAACAAGGCCTCAGTGTGTCTACTGAGAAGTGCGCATTGATTGCATTTACACGCAAACAAATGTCATTGTATCCTGTTTCAATCAATGGTCAAGCTGTGTCCTATGTTAAGACGCATTGCTTTTTGGGCGTAATCATTGACCGCAACCTCTCGTGGAGCTCTCACTGCGTCTATCTGAAGAAGTTAGTTGCCATTACTAAGGCCTTCAAATTTCTCTGCGGGAAAAACTGGGGAACACCCGTACATTCTATGTTGCCGCTGTACAGGGTACTGTTTCTCGTTACCCTTCGTTACAGTCTACCAATTTTTGTCAAATACATGCAAGACGAACATTCGCGCTTTGGAGAGTATACAAGCTCAAGCCGTATGCACATGTTTAGAGCTGTCTCGGTGCACCTCAACAGCAGCAGCAATTGCCATCGCGGGAGACCATACGAACCAAACACACGTAGCTGTTGACTCTCTCAGAGCGCACATTCGCCATCTGTCAAGGATCCTCGACCATTATTTGGCCTCCCTACCAGCCGAGAGACCTCAAGCGACCTTTTCAAGAGTGATTAGCGCTCATCAAGAGTGCATACCGTCATTTTATACACCGGCAGCGAAGCCTTCATCTCCTCTGTGTTTCCCTGCGACAGCCTCAAGTGAATTTTGCAATTCCCGGAATTACAAAGAAGGCAAATCATCCATCGCCGGTTCTGAAGCAATTGACGCTCCTATTACTGCGCCAGACGTATCATGACCGCATACATATATATACCGACGGTTCGCCCTCACCTACCAGCTCAACTGCCGCATTCGTCGTTCCAGCTAAGCAGGTTATAGTTAGATTCAAACTGTCACACATGACTACATCTACATCGGCAGAACTTGCAGGTCTCCATGCCGCTATGACGCACGCCACCGAAGAGCCGACAGAGAAATGGGTCGTATTTTATGACTCTGAAGCATCTCTTCACTGCACAGCTCTTTCTGCTCACTGTGGCACCGTGAGCAACAACCTTGCTGACAAGGCTGCCTTGTTTGCACACGAAGACACCCAGACGCGTCCAACACCTTTGGCGAGATCGGACGCTGCCAGGGAACTTCGCCTACTTGCTCGCAAAAAGTCACAAGATATCTGGAGTTCAAGTGCCTTCAATTGCCGATTGCCTAAGTTGGACTCCATGCTACGGTTGCAACTGCCATCTAGCCTTCCCCCCGGCGAAAGAAACTTGCTGTGCCGCTTGTGTCTGGCAGCAGCGTTCACGAACGACTACTCCTATCGTATGGGAATGGCCTAGAGCCCGGTGTGCGACTTCTGTGAGTGCGAAGAAACTATCGAGAAACTATTGTGTACCTGCCCTCGCTACGATGTACAACGCCTCTCTCTCCGGGCAACCTTAAACCAACTGGACTCAAGACCGTTCTCTGAGTCAAAGATACTCGGGCCGTGGTCACACCCGTCACTGACAACGAAAAGCGATTCGTGCACTAGTACGATGCTTGAAGTGCACTGGCTTAAGAGACCATTTATAATGTCACTGTGCATCCTCCCACACGCACTCAGTGCTTACTCTCTCTCTCTCTTTTCCTATTTCTATTCCCCTTTGCCCTACCCCCAGTGCAGGGTAGCAAACCGGGTGCTTGTCTGGTTGACCTCCCTGCCTTTCCTGTCCTTGCTCGCTCTCCCACTCTCTAGCCGATTACTGTTCAGTCCCTTTCTCCCACTCACTAATATAAGAACCAACTCCGGCACTGTCCCTTTCTCAACGTTCATCATCTGTCCATAACGGTTGATTGGGAATAGAAAGAGCGCCCAACTACAGCGACAAAGCCAGCCCGTCAAATAACAATCGCAATACTCCAACAACGAAGCCAAAAACAGCATAGGGGAAAAATTTTAAACTGTAAAATGAATTAGTTGCACAGCAAATAACAGTAAATTGCGCTATGCTTTTTTTGCGGGGCTTTATTATTCGTTGATTTCATATTGACACGATGATTATCTCCTGCGGGTGAGCGCTTTTCACCGTCTAACAAATGTTGTCGCTCAGCGCGGGATGCACCCGCATGTATTGGAAGTTTCTTGAATGTTATCGATGATTCTGTTGTCACCGAAGCTTGTGTAATCTGGTTGCATGTGTGACGCGAATTCTGCAGAACTTTCTGGGAGACACGCGGGCACCACCGATTACTCTGGAACCTTCGATGACTCGGGTATAAAAGCCGCTCCACTTGACCGACAGATCAGATTTTCGACGATCGCCGACTGTGTTCGCCGCTGTCGCCGTTCATTGAGTGTAGCCTGTTTTTGAGGGCACAGGTTCGCCCAATAAAGCGCTAGTTTCGTCATTCCCAGTTTTGCTGCTTTCTTCACCATCACCACTACGTGACAATATGGTTGTTGCTAAATATTGGGCCCATCAGATTTCCCTATCCTTAACTAGGAGTGCCACGGCAATGCAGCTGGGCAGTAGGCCACTCGATTGCCATAAGCTTCGAGTATTTAGGCGTCGCTAAGATGTTTCGTCGCTCTTCAAGCCTCAAGGACAAATTTCACCAAAGCACCTCTGATGATTGTCGGGTTACATAAACCCGAGCGTCCCTCGAATGTTCCACGACGCGTTCGAAAGATCCCGGGCGACCCCGAGCGCCATCCGGCGTGGGAGACGAGACCCCTTTTCCTCGCCATTCCCTTCTTTCCCTTTCTCCCCCCGGTGATCGCCGTCTCAGCGAGGCGCGCTCCCGAACACAGCGGCGCGCAGACCGAGCTTTCGGATCGACGCTATCCGCTCGCGTGGCTCCTCTCGGCTCGGCAGCTGCCAGCACATGGACCGCTGAAGGGCCGCGCACCGTCCGGCCCCATCGCTTCTTGCACGGACAGGTTATCGCTGCCGCGCTCTCCCTGCCGTGCTTCGAGACACCCGCTTGCCCCGAAAGATCAGCGCGCGAAGATGTGACACTGGTGACGCCGAGCAGCATGTCATCGCGGCCGTCCCTGCCGTGCGCGACTTCACGCCGCCGCTGTCCTTCCTATTCTTTTTCGTTTTCGTTCGCTGCTCACCCGGTGTTCGTGCTGCGAGCCGTGTCATTCATTCCCGCGGCTTCGGCTGAAGTCGGTGACGAGGGAAAGTGAACGTGCCAGGCGTCGTTTGCGTCTCCTCCGTGCCGGCCTTAAAGAAAACCACGCGCCGTAGGACACGATGAATCTGGAGCCTGACGAGGTAAGCGACGGGCCGCCACGGGCGCGCACCCGCGCGTGCGTGCCGAGGCAGCCGGCTTGGCCTTCTTATGTTTGTCGCGCTTTCTGTCTTTGCCGTTTGCGCTTGTGGTGTTCTGCTTGCTTCTCGTTCAGCTTCCTGTTCTGCCCTGAATTTTGTTTCACTTCAAGTCACTTGTTAGAGGAAGGAAACGCAACTTCCAAAATGCAAGTTGAACTTGCATTTCCGGAATTTGTTTTCCATCACTGCACTTTTTGCTGGGCGTAAGAAAAAAAAGGACACCTTTAACCTTTTATTTCTTTGCTTCAAGGATCATCCGGAAAAGAGTGAAAGACTAAGTAGTTGACCCAAAGTGTGTCCTCCGGCTTTGAGCCTGCAAGAGGAGAAAAAAAAAGCAAAAGTTGTTTGGCGTCGTAGCTTGAACGTTGTATGCACAACGTGACACATTGTATAAGAGACGATGTAACTGAACGTAATCGCACACGACCAAACGAATACTTTTACAGTTGGAAACCAGTCACATGGAAGAGTGTCCGTCTCCAAGTTTAGTCAACAATGCGTCGTAATTTATTAGCACGTGATAGCTCAACACGACTGTTCTGGTACGGCAATCTTAAGAAAACTTAAGATTGACAAACTTGAAAGTTTCTTTCATCGCACATGTTTATGCTTTATTAACAGAACGAAAAGTGCACAAACCATTTCGTTTACATCTCTGCCAAGGTAAGCACAATAGACTCACGGCTGAAAAGTAAGCCGTTGCTAAGACGCGATCCTCGCAAGAGCGTAGAAAATTGAAACAGATTTCCAGGAAACTTTTTTTTCAGGACAAACCAATTCACTACGCGCAATGAAACCACCTGTATTTCATATAGACAAAGTCGTAAAAGCGGTGCCATTTTCGGCGAGAGCCACTTATGCGAGACTAAGATGAGTAGTTTAGGGTGACGAGCAGCAACTACAGGTCTATAGGAGATACGGGAAACTGTTCACGGCCGTGGCCCTGGCAGAGTGAACGTCTAAACGCACGCTATAAGCTCAGGCTGTGTGCATGATGCGTTTGACCTTCAAGAATATTTGCGTCTGTGTGGTACTTTTTCTGCCTGTCATTTAGTACAGGTTAGTCTGTTGCTTGCAACAAGGGTACACCCGCATCTATTTTTCATTGATTTCTCAGGTTTTTGTTCTATTATCGTTCGAAAAGTTTGACCGGTGTCGTCAGTACCGTCTTCTTCTTTGGACATGTTAAAGTGCCTTGGAAAGACTGAGGGAAAGCAGTTGATCGTCGTTTTCCCTTTGATTTTCGCCACTCGCGTTTAAGTGGCGCTGGTGAGGAGGTACAGACGTGTAGCCTACATAACTTCGTGATGGAGTCGTTTGTGCCACCTGCAAATTATATATCCGCTCATGCAGTTACTCAGTGTTTTAGAGGCTTTGTACAGACAGTTAGATTTCCTAAATACAGATCCATTATATCTTTGAAAGAAAGAGCTGGACTTGGATTTATCTTTGGAGTACTTCTATCGAAAGCACGCCATAAATGTTGTAATAGTTGTATGTTGAAATGTACAAAAATATTACCACACAAAATGAATGTGTGCACTCTAGACCAGTGTCATAGATTTTTTTTTTCATGTAAATGCTCATAGTTAAAACTCGATCTAACGAAAACTGATTTTACGATATTCCCGATCTAACGAAGAAAGTTCCATTCGCCGGCAGATGCCCATAGGGTTCAATGTTGTCATCAACCCGAATTAACGAAACTAACTTGGCCGAATTCGGTTTAACGAACTTTTCTTGAAATAAACGACTAAAAAACGTTATGTCTTTCTAATTTTGACACAGACGGGTTTTTCTTCGAGCGCGCGCTCTAAAGGTAACGCTTTAAAACATCTAGGCGCCCCAGTCGCGGCCCTAACTTTATTTTCACGAAGCTGCAAGCCACGCCCATGCACGGAACTGCAGACTCAACACCGCCTCGGTAGGGGCGGCGGTGGTTGCTTTCATTACTTCATGGTTTGTGCAACAGATGGCTGGATTAGCGGCAAATACGATGCCGCGGTATCTTTTGCGTGTCGCTACGTTACAATTTCAGATTTCGAAGGACTGAAAAATTTCTTTCTCGATTTTTCAATCATCCCGATTTAACGAAATAATTCGAACGTGGTCATCATTCCGCTAAATCTATTTTCAACTGTATCTCATTTTCAAAGCATGTAGTAGTCAGTCACCTTGTGCTGTACGTTCACTTCTACATTTCCGAATTCTTAATTTTTAATGACAAAGGAATGTTGCCCATATTCTTAACGAAAACAAAAAAAATTTCCACGCGCTATCAGATAAAGGTACGTTTCATCAGGGTGCGATTGGGAAGTGAATTCTCATAGGAACTTGAATATACAGCAAGTAGAGTGGGACTCTTTTCATTCACGTAAACTAACAGCGCCATCAAGACAAGAACATCCTGATTAAGGGACATGCTTGCCAAAAGGCGAGCGTTAAGGGACAGGCAGGGCAACATCTTCATTAACGAAAACCTAACCTCTCGCTCGAGGAAGCTCCTTGCACTACCATAGGATGGGCAAAGGAGGCGGGATACAAGTTCGTGTGGCACTCAAATGGAAAAGTTCTCGTGCGTAGGGCAAACGGTGAATCGGCAAATGTCGTTAAGGATGAAAATGATCCTCGTGCTCTATTGGAATGAACGCCAACTTCTTGTTGCTATCATTTTACTCAAAAGAAGGGACTGTCTTTCATACATATGAACATTCAATCAGTTTCCAGCAAGCCACCTACCTGAATTAGAAACTTTTTCCGGTATAAATAGTCAGTGCAATGTAGTCATGCTAAGCGAAACATGGCATTGCTCTGATGATGTCTTTCGCCTGCATCGCAAAAAAGTATTTCATAAAAACTGAACCTCACGTCGCGGTGGAGGAGTATCTGTTTTGATAGATGATTCTCTATCGTGTGAACTGTTCGCCGAGTATTCTTGTATGACAGAAAACTGTGAAATGTTGTGTGTCCAAACACCGGGTGTACTCTTTGCAGTATGTTACCGCCCGCCGGATGGTTTATTGGAACCTTTTTTCGTTTTCTTAGAGCGCATGCTGGAATTTTCGTCAGAAAACAAATATAAAGTGGTCTTAGGAGGAGACTTGAACATTGATATGAGTTCCGATGGTGCTAGGAAAACGATATTTCCAATAATTTTTGTGTCAAGCGAATGTATAAATGCAGTTGAAACCTTCACGAGAATAACAGAGACCACGAAAACTACTCTTGATCTTTTTATAACGAACTATAATCCATTCTTAGTAACTAGTGGAGTCCTAAACTGTCCTCTTAGTGACCACATGCCAATGGTCATGTTCATACACCCAAGAGCAAATGAAGCCGAAAAAGATTACACTGAAAAAACATGTCAGACAATAAACGAGTACACATTAACTGCCTTTCAAGATGTCTTGAGACAAGTAACTTGGAAGGAGATTTTTCAGCAAAACGAGGCTGAGCCAGCATTCAATATTTTATTAAAGAAATTCTCAGCTGTTTATGCGCAAGATTTCATACACAAGAAAAGAAACCACAAAGCTTATTGGAAACCTTGGATCACCAAAGAGCTTCTAAAAAAAAAAAAAAGAGATAAGCTTTATGCCAGGTTTATAAAATCTCGGAACGGTGAGGATCTAAAATGCTTCAAAATTTTTAGAAATATGTTAAATAAAGAGCTAAGAAATACTAGAAGTCGCTATTATTTACGTACATTTTCTTCATGCGAGGGACATATAGAGAAGATGTGGAACAAGTTAAATGAGCTAGTGGGACGCAAACAAAACACTGGACCTATAAAGAAAGTTTCTGTAAACGGATGCATTTTATCCGGATATCATTTAGTTAGCGCATTTAATGATTACTTTACAGACACTGATTCCTATTCATCACAAAGCCCACCATATACATTTCAGTTCCCTGCAACTATGGACACTATTTTTTTTTTTCCAGCGACAACCCCTACCGAGGTTTGTTCATTTTTTTTTTTTCAAACTAAAAAAATTCATGTAGCTGCGATGCTGATGGTCTCCAAATAAGACCTATCAACCATGTCATTTGTGACATTGCACCTGTGTTAGCTTATATCTATAACTTATGCATAACATCAGGTATTTTTTCCTGGAAGAATGAGAATCGCAAAAGTAATTGCGTTATATAAGAAAGGTGACAAGCTCGATATAAAAAATTACTGCCCGATGTCTATTCTCCCACCATTTTCTAAAGGGCTTTAAAAAAGTCATTCTTAACCAATTAACATCTTTCAGCAAGAAACACACTAATGACAGACGCTCAATACGGTTTTCAACAAGGTAAATCAAAAGAACTAGCACTTCTAGCACAGACAGAATATATACTGCAAAACCTCGAAAATAAGTTACTTGTAATTGGTCTATTCATAGACTTCACAAAAGCGTTCGACTGCATAAATCATGACCTCCTAATATTTAAGCTTGAAAGATATGGCATCAGGAGCCTTCCTTTTCAGTTACTGACATCCTACCTTAGAAATCGGCAGCAATATGTGTCTATAAACACTAGCATATCGTCTACACGACCAATACAAACAGGTGTCCCTCAGGCAAGTATCCTTAGTCCATTTCTATTTAACATCTACTTAAACGGCATAGGTCTTGTCCACCGAGAAGCAAAATTCATAAACTGCACAGATGATACAAGTGTTTTTTTATCAAACAACTCTTATACAGGCCTGATTGGGGCAGCGAACAATATCTTTACCCATCTCTCAAAATGGAGCCAGGACAACTTTTTAAAAGTAAACTCCAATAAAACACAAGCAGTCATCTTTAAAACAAGAGGTACGTGTACTTCATTGACCCGCAAGATATTTTACAACTCTGAGAATATAGAGGTTGTTGACGCGGTAAAAGTACTTGGCCTATACTTTACCGACACATTACAATGGGACGCTCACGTGGATTATATACTCCAGAAACTGAGCCGCATAACATGTATACTACATCGAAATCGGTGCCTTTTACCAACGTCAGCTAAACTGATCATTTATAATGCAGTGTTTGCCTGGCATGTAAATTATTGCCATCTTGTATGGGGCACAACACCAGCTTCCAATCTCTCTAATATACTACTGATGCAAAAAAATAAAAAAGACGCGCTATTGCAAATGTGCCGTACAACTCACACACTGAAGTTCTTTCACCAAGTACAACATAACAAAAAGTAATCATTTTTACAAAGAAACTCTCCTACGCACCTACTATTTTCAGGTAAAAGATACAAGCAACTTAATAACAAATATAGCAAACTTAAAAGAGAATACATCCACATATGACGCGCGCAGCCATGAAATATGGCTCATGCCTTTTTCGAGAACAAATTACGACCATCAAATGGTCGCAAACACCTTGCCACGGCTACTAAATTATCAAGAAGCCGGCATTGACATCCATGCCTTGACACCACCGGAGCTCATCTGTCTGGCGAAAACTATGATTTAGATCACCATGGTACAGTGAAACCACGTGTATTCACACTGAAATAAATGTAATTACTCTCTTTAATCGATGTAGCACACTGCTATTTGTTTTTCATTTCTGAAAGTGTTCTTTGCCACCGGTCTGCCAATACGTAAAGGGGGCCAGGAATCACTCAAGCTGCATATAAGCAGCTTTTATCTTGGTCCCCTCCATTTGCTTGTAAATGGGCCCAAATAAAACGAAATGAAATGAAATAATTATTTGCAGTAGCCCTGGATCTAAGAATTGGTCCTAAAAAGCTACCTTTATGTTCACAGTGCTACACAGGCAGCTCCACACTTAGCATCAACGATTATAAGTTTATAATAACCGTCGTAACGAACGCCAATTTGGAGAATGATGTTTTAATGCATGGGAACGTTTGCATATATTGCTTACCGCCAGCGCATGCCGTCTGATTCGTCTGTATTAAAAAAAAAATAAAGTGCATGCAACTATAAAATATTGTGCGTGAAAAAGGCTCCACTTTCGAACTCACTCGCCCCTCTCCGCTGGTGTATAAACTAACTTGGCGTACTTCGTTTGAGAATGTAGTTATAGTGACCAGTTTGGGAAATGTGGGGTTTTATTTTAATATTGCTCCGCTCCCAGGCCCCATGCGAAATTGTTTTTCGTTTACTAGCATATTGGAACGTGTCGGTTAAAGTTGATTGTTAAAAAAAAAAACAAGAAAGTAATATTTCTTACAAATGTAAATACATATTCTCCTCACACACACACACACACACACACGCACACACGCACACACGCACACACGCACACACGCACACACGCACACACGCACACGCACACGCACACACGCACACGCACACGCACACACGCACACGCACACATGTATGTATGTATGTATGTATGTATGTATGTATGTATGTATGTATGTATGTATGTATGTATGTATAATGGAACGTGAAGTGCCGGGCTCAAGGGACATCGCCACCGCAGGTCAACTTTCACATAGCAGTTCCGCAGCTGAAAAGCCACTGGCAGTCTCAATAACTTAGCGCAATGTAATGACGCGCACTACCACTTTATCACCAACGCAGTATCAAACAAATATGCACATGAAGCATGAGCATCCCTACATAGTTACGAAATGTGCAACTGCATTCGAAGCAGAATTAAATATTATACCGCGCAAGCTGCCGTACATACTTGGAAGAACCCCACTCCATAAATTTGACCGGGGATCAACTTACACCGCAACAGAATGCAACTCAATTCTGAAACAACAATGCCGACGGCTAAAAAGACGAAAAAAGGATATGCTGCAACAGCACGCATAACCAGTTGTGGGGCCGCAATCAAACAAATGTAAGGCTGAACACTATACATTCTTTATTTTATTGGACTCAAAACAGCGCAAACGAAAGGCAGTAAACACACACACGCGCACACACTAGCGGTGCGTCTAATCTTCGTCTATATTGCGCCGCTGTGAATCCTTCAAGAATAACCTTGATGATGATGATGAGTATAGTGTTTTGTGGCGCAAGGGCCAAATATGTCCAAAAAGCGCCAGGCCAATGTGAATGTGTTCAATATGAAGCTATAAATTACGAACAAAGGATGTGACAGGGCTGTAAAGGGGCCTAAAAACGGTAGAATACATGTAACAAAATTATGACAATGACTATGAAACGTGCCAAGGACGCGAAAGATACCTTGTGAAAGTATTGCAATGTGCTGAAAATGATCACAGGCTAAAAATTCCTAAAAGCCCTACTGCCATAACAGAGCCCTTGAAGCGCAAGGACCTGAAGGCGCGTGCTATATAAGGACTACTATCACAGCAGCATCCTCTGTAGAGAGGATGCGCTACGGAACCTTTGGGCTATCAACATGCAAGACCACCTCTTTTAAAAAAACTTAGGACAGCTTTGGTGGTAAAAAGGGGTTCTTTACCAATAAACATAGCAGGATGGAGAGGGAGACAATAGCGGTATGCTAGAGAAAAATGTCTCCTTCTTTCTCTTTCGGCTTCCCGACACTCCACGAGGACGTGGAGGACGGTGAGCCTCTCAGCACATCTACCACAGTTTGGATGTTCATTTCCAGTCAATAGAAAATTGTGAGTACCATATGTGTGTCCTATTCTGAGTCGGCAGAATAGGACGTCAACTCTTCGTGATTTAGTAACGGAGGGCCAGAAACCTAACGTTGGCTTAATCAGATGGAGCTTATTATTTGTTTCGCTGTCCCACGAGCGTTGCCAGTGGCTTCGCAGTTTAGTTCGCAAAAAAAGGCTTGAGATCCGTGATAGGTACAGCAGTGGTAGGATTGATAGCTTGCGATGTAATTGATGTGGCCATTTGGTCTGCCAGCACATTACCCTCGATGCATCTATGGCCAGGAACCCAGCATATTATTACATGTCTGCGAGCTGAATAAATATTGCACAAATACGAGTAAAGCTGAATAAGAACAGGATTTTTGTGTTTTATTAAGGACATGAGTGCTTTTACGACACTTAACGAGTCCGTAAATATAATTGCTTTTTGTCTTAATTTCTTTATGTGTTTAACCGCAGACAGTACTGCATAGGCTTCTGCGGTAAATATACTGGTATGGGGATTCAATAAGCCTGATTCAGAAAAAGAAGAGCCAACAACCGCGTAAGACACGCCAATATGCGATTTTGATGCATCGGTGTAAAATTCTGAACAAGAATACTTCGATTGGAGTTCATGGAAATGCATCCGAAGTTCGAGCTCTGGTGCATATTTTGTAAGTCTTACAAAAGATGTATCACATTCAATCACCTGCCACTCCCACGGAGGTAGCTGCTTCGCTGGAGGCATTAAGCGATGTTCGAAGAGTGGGACATCCATTTCCACGCTTAGCTCCCTCACGCGCAATGAAAAAGGCCTTCTCACAGAGGGTTGATTGTGGTAAAGGGCAGTGTACGTCAAATCAATAATGGTTTTAGAACACGGATGTTCAAGATTAGAGTGCATTTTAAGAAAATATGTGCAGCTGATGTATGATCTCTGCATATGGAGTGACCACTCATTTGATTCTACATATAAGCTTTCAATCGGGTTAGTTCTGAATGCGCCTGTCGCCAGACGGATACCAAGGTGGTGGACGGGATCCAGCATCTTCAGTGCGCTCGGGGCGGCAGAGTTGTATACTATAGCACCATAGCCTAGCCGTGATTGAACGAGGCTCTTGTAAATATTCATTAGATATTTCCTGTCGCTACCCCATGTTGTGTGAGATAGCATTTACAGCAAGTTCATTGTTTTTAGACATTTAGTTTTGAGATATTTTATGTGTGAGATGAAAGTAAGCTTACAGTCAAGTACTACACCTAGAAACTTGTGCTCTTTCTTGGCAGGTATTTGCTGTCCACATAGTTCCACGCTCGGGTCTGGAACCAGGCCGCTCTTTCTTGTAAAAAGAACACAAGAGCTTTTCTGGGGATTGATTTTGAATCCGTTTTCATCTGCCCACTTGGAGACTTTGTTCAAGCCCTGCTGTACTTGTCTCTTGCACACTGCGAGGTTACAGGATTTGAAGCCTATTTGAATGTCATCCACATTAACAGAATAAAGAATCGCCGGTGGTAATGAAGCACGAAGTGTGGTCATCTTAACCATGAAGAGTGTGCAGCTGAGCACGCCTCCTTGAGGGACACCAGTTTCCTGTATAAATGGACGTGAGAACACGTTGCCGATTTTAATGCTGAAGGTATGGTTGACAAATAGCTTTTTATTAGGGTGAGCATATTGCCACGGATGCCCATTCCCGACAAGTATCTCAAGATTCCGTAGCGCCACGTTGTGTCGTACGCCTTCTCCATATCGATGAATATGGACAGGAAATATTGTTTATGTAGAAAGGCGTCGCGAATGTTTCCTCCAATGCGCATAAGGTGATCGGTTGTGGACCGCCCTTCTCGGCAGCCACACTGATAGGGATCAAGCATTTGGTTTAATTCCAGGAAATATATGAGTCGCCGATTAATTACTTTCTCAATCAGTTTACAAATGCAACTTCTGAGGGCTATCGGGCGGTAACTTGACGCCGACGAAGAATCTTTACCTTGCTCCAGAATGGGAATCACAATCGCTTCTCTCCATGCAAGTGGAAGATATCCAGCAGCCAAATAGTGTTGAAAAGTGCAAAGTCAGTTGTGTATCAGTGTGTACGTTCTTAATCATGTCGTACAGAATTCTATCAGGTCCTGGTGCAGAGCTCTTGCATGTGATCAAGGCAGCTCTCAGCTCGGCAATACTGAAAGGGCGGTTATATGTCTCGTTCTGTGAACATTTACGATCAAGTGCCTTACTTTCTGCAATTTGCTTGTGTTTTAGGAATGACTTCGAATAATGGGTGGCGCTGGACACTCGTTCGAAATGCTCTCCGAGAGCATCGGCCTGCTCTTCCAGGCTATCTCCTTTAACATTTACCAAGGGTAATGGATGAATTTGCTGTCCCTTTAGGCTTCTTACACCATCCCGTACTTTTTTTCTCTTGCGTGTAAGAAGTGATATCTGATAGAAATCTAACACAGCTTTCTCTTTTTGCCAGTCGTCGTGTACGCCTCCCTTGTGATTTTATACGCTTCAATTCAATTCGACTCTCCGCACTTGGCGATCGAGGAAGCCTGCGCCATGCCCTGTTCTGCCTCTTTCGCGCTTCTTTGTAGTCTTCATTCCACCACGGGACACGTCTTAAGAATAACCTTAAGCAACTCGGCCACCTCGTCATCTTCCAGCAAAATACTTTGCGCGGAATCGCTAATAGAGCTTCGGTAATAGTAAAAATAGAAGTTTCGACAAAGTTTACAAATTTTGCCAAGGAATGTAGCGGGACACACCCGAAGCAACCATTTTTGCATATTTTGATAGCGAGCGCAACTTCAGGTAATAAGATGCGTTTCTCTCAAAAACACGCCCGGCGCATACACGCCCGCAAGTGTGCAGGAAATAAAGCAGGCGCGCAAGCACACGCGCCTCGGCAACACCTGTCACGGTGTGCGCATGCGAGCGTGGGAGACTGGATCGCAAGCGCGGTCAAGGCAGGATAGGGTAAGGGCGCCATGCGCTTAAAGTAAGTTGCCACGTTCGCCGGATAACAAAGTTCAGCGAATGTTGGACGAATTTCTTTTCATGTTCACAGTGTTCCCGGTTATAGTTACAGTGGTAAAGCCGTTTGTCAGGTCTGTAACCGACTATACCCGGCTATAGCGATGTGGTTCATGTAATTGAAACACGTATGTACAACGGAAAGTTCAAAGAGCACGGACATGCGAGTATATTTTGGAAGTTGCACCAACTCCGCGATGCGCTTCTCGTGCGCAAAGGGATGGCACTTGGGAAACTTTGGAGTGTCAGACCTGGAGTCACCGACATTAATCTGACGTCATGGCATGGAGCGAAATTAGCTTATGTCGTGCGGCAATTAGGCTAGCTATAATTGCGTTGCTCGTAATAAGAGTATAGGGCGTGGGCACTGACGTCATCGAAGTCACTACATCGTAGTACAGCCAGCACGGTGAAAAGCCGCGCGTTATCTAGATCAGCTCATCTCCAGTAGCACAGTGGAAGCTGTGAATCAGGCAACAAAAAGTGGCGGACGTGACTTTCGTGGGAATAATCTCTACACTACGCGATTTTATTCTGGCTGCCCTCGCATGTGGCATTGCAGCGGCGGCGATCACAGGAACGGTGCCAGGTGACTTTAATCGGACTTCATGACGCGTCAACTTTCTGGGCATGAAATCCGGAATTGGCTCGTAGAAAGAAGTATTACCTCAAATTATTTACAGCGTTCTACTACGTGCATCTATATTTTTAAGGTTTAGAGCGTTTGCAACCCCATTTAATGCGAGAAGAAAAAGAAAGAACAAACGTCGAAAATCGTGTGCCAGTACTCCTTAAAAAAAAAAATAAGAAAGGAGGCAGAAAGGTAGAGCTGGGCATTGTATTCGATCTGTAATCTAGCAGTTCTTTAAATAATGACGCGTATCAGCCCCGGTAGTTACACGGCTGCCAGTGCCGCACGCAGACAGCGCCTGATGCAGTGTCATCCTTCTTTTCTCACCACCACCCACGTCCACGCGCCTAATCAGCATGGCGCACACTGATAGCGCGTTGCTCAAACTATACGGCCCCAACATTGAAGTTCGGCACTTCGCTTCTAGAACTTTTTCTGCTTCGTTCGTCATTGAGCTCCGCGCGTTTTGATGACAAACCCATCCGTATACCCTCATTTCCATTCGCTGTTTCTTCCGCCACCATAATAAGTTAAAAAAAAAAATATGCTGAAGGCACTGTAGCATTCGGCAATAAAAAAAATGAGGTTGTGCAGAACCCGGCCAGTGGTATTCCGGCTCCGATTTGCATGCACGCTCTGCAAATTGCCAGCCCCCTTTTCCGCTTATTTTTCCTCCCTCCGCCAGCACCGTAAGAGATTGTCTCGCGGCGAGAATTGAGCGTGCGCGACGAAACGCTCATCACGCCGCGAGTGCGCTTCGTCTTCGGTTCGACACGACGTGCACGCATTTGCGGGCTCGATAAGGCGGCCAGAGGAATTCCGCCAGTCTATGTTTACCGCCGAGTGATCAACAATCCGCCTCCCTTTGTGGGCTTAAGTTTTCATTACGCAGCACAGAAATCGCTCGAGACAGACAGACAGAGAGAGAAAGAAAACAACGCGCCAATGCACCGAAAAAGAAGAAAGAAGCGCGCTTGGCTCCTAGCTTTAGTTACTTTTCGAGGAGCGTTCGCCGCCTCAATCTATAGTATACGACGCGTCACGATCGACTTGACCAATAACCAATGGTTCAGCTCTTAACGACCGGAGCCAAGACGTATGATCTCGTATGAGTGACGCCGGCGTAAGGAAACATTGGCGAAGAGAAAAATACCACAACATCATACTCGAACATTCGACGCACATTCATCTCCCTTCTTTCTGACCGATTAACGTCAATATTGGCGGCGCTACGCTACTGTATGTGCATTATGCGCTTATGAAAGAAACTCCAGGATGAACTGATCCCCCGCCCTCTTTTCTTACAAGACTTCTGCTGCGAAGGACGTTCTTCCGCATCGCTGCGAGGGCCAATCCACTGGCGGGAAATTCGCGCTTCGCAAAGCAGTGCTGCAATTTGCCACATTTTACCACAGTTAATATCAGACACTCGTATAGCCCACTTTGATCTCTTGGGTCAGATTCACACCAGCGTAGGCATCACCTTTAATTGTCTGATTATTATTATTATTACCTCAAACTGGTGCAGAAACAATAGGCTACACCTAAATGCATCCAAAACTATGGTATTAAGTTATACGCGAAAAGCACACCATGCACAATTTTCCATACGCACTTCGGGATAATCCACTTCCTAGGTTCGATGAAATGAAAGATCTTCTTGCGTACTTAGACAAGACGCTAAGCTTCTCGTCGCACGCTAAATTGGCGAAACGACTTGTCCTTCGCGCTTTTGCTATTGTTTGTCGTGTATCGTATGCCTTCCGCTTCCCTGTTGCCTTTCCGAATTTGTATTCTACTGTGTGCCTTCCACTACTGCTGTATGCCTCTGTAGTTAGGGGCTGAGCATGCAAATCTAATTGTACCTCATTGAACGCGTCCAGAATAAACTGATATGTATTTTGAAACACCGCTTTTGCCCTTCCGACGACCATATAGTCCTGCTCTCTCAAGTATACCTCAATTCGCGCCTCTTAATATGAAGACGTATTAAATCAGACGTTTTGTTCTTCTATAAAGCGGATCATGGCACCATACATTGCCCAAAGCTTCTTAATCATGTGCAATTTTCCACGCCGCAAAAGTATACCAGACAACACGCCACATTTTCTGCACGGCCTTGCTGCATTAAAGACTGTCCTAAGGCTCGACTCCAGAATACATGTACTTAAGTATTCCACCTGTATTGATATATTTCAGAATTTATTTCCTGTGTTTTGTATAAATGTAGATGATGATGTTACATGATGAACTCCCTTTTACGCCCGCCTCCTCGTTTTCTGTATCCCTATTTGTTTCTCTATCTCAACTTTGTGTTGTCTACCACATTTGTATTCTCTGTACATCTTGTCTCGCGTATTGCTTTTTAAGTGCATCAGTACGAATGCTCCGTAGCTCTTCCTGGGCACTATATTATACATTTCATTTATTTATTTATTGATTATTGTTACATATGTGCTAAGTGGATAATAGTAAACATATATGGGAAGCAACTTTATATGAAGCCTGGGATTGGACATGTTGAATGCAAACGCTTGCAGCGTTTTCATTAGCCTGACACACAATGTCGCGTGCAACTTACATTCATCTGCCACCTTCTTTCTTTCCACAGCCAACATTTCCTGCGTGCTACGTTAAGCTGATTAGACGACAAAAATGTCCACAGGAAACATCACATTGGGATGCTTGTCTTGAGTGTCGTCCCCAGAGAAAAATAGCCATCTTTTTGCGTGTGACTTCGCTGTTCGACAGACAGCCTTCGAATGCGCAGTTAACATTCTCACCTGTGCGTGCGCGTAACTTTCTCATTTACTTCTGGCCACCTGAGAAGCCTCCCGGAAGGCACTGAGCAAGAGGTCTAAATTGGGGCTCGCATTAAAAAGAAAAGTTATTACGCTAGAGCTCTCTGAAATCGCTGAGGTGAGCCAATCGTGATGTTGGACATAACACTATCAAAAGTGGCGGGGTAAATAGAAAGCAGCACTTACGAACGAAGAAATTTGCGGATTTTTCCCCCGGAATTCAGAACATCAACAGTCAGCGCCTTTAGTTACCGTAAACTTAAAGAAAGAGCGGCTTATATGCTAAAGCGCCGCTTTTCCCGAATAACCGATGATGTTGGGAATTATTCAAAGATTTCTCGGAAACAAATAGACTCTACGCGCCTTGCCCAACATCCCTCATAAGCGGTGCTCTTTCTCGAGGCCAATAAGTTCGCTACAACCTGCGTGCGAAGTTTGAAGAACAGGAGTCCATGGAAACTGACCAAATTTGGAAGCGCTTTTTCGCGCAGAGAAAAACGATTTAAGAAGAAACTGCGGAGTGGATTGGTATGCTTCACGGGCTTGTTCAAGTTCAAAGACTTCGCTTTTAGGTTATTGCAGCGGCGGCGCCTGGAAAAGACCGGAAAGCTCTTCAAAATTGCACATTCCATAACTCAGTCAAAGACAGAAATATAAAGTCGGGAATGCTATATAATGAAGGAAGGGCCTTTGTTCTGGACATGTGCGAGGAGTTTCTACGACCGGATATCAAACGTGATGGCTTGATTGCGGCGCGCCGCCTACCGTTAATTTTGCTCTATATATCGATCGGCTCGATTCAGTCATTGGCCGTGCTGTTTATGCACTGTTCTAAAATATCATGTATTAAAGCAACGTACTGCCCATGCGTGATCGCTGTGCCTTATCATTGTCTTATCAGTTATCAGTGTCTTATATATCGGGGCTGCATTCTCATGTGTTCGTGTGTTCTGCATTCTATGTGTTCATGTGTTCTACACTATCATGTGTTAGTAAGCCCGCCTATTCGTCTTGCGCCTGTCATCCATCAACTTACCAGCCCATACGTGCTACTATAATCTAGTCACAGTTGGGGTGTCGGTCATCCCTGTGACCCCTGCGGCTATGAAGAATCAATTGGCCATATTTTGTGCGCCTGCCCGCAGTACGGTCCACAGAGGGGATGCCTTCGCCATGAACTTGACCAACTGGAAGACCAACTGCTATCCGAAAAAAAGAATTCTACAACATGGAAGGGAGCTAACGTCACAGAAGAAGGCCGTACAAGCGCATTGCGCTTTTTGCGATCTACCGGCCTTTGCGAACGCCTTTAACTGGAACGCCTTTTGTGTGTGTGTGTGTGTCTCCACGTGTGCGTGTTTTTTTCTTTTTTTTAGCGTTTTCCTCTGTCATCTTTCTAACCCCTATCCCCCATCCCCAGTGTAGGGTAGCAAACCGGAGACTCATATCTGGTTAACCTCCCTGCCTTTCCTCTTCATTCTCTCTCTCTCTCTTTCTAGTCACAGTTCGCGTCATTGCGGCTATCTTGAATAATGCTCTCTGTTCGCCGTTGTAGGTCATATTGACATAACCAGGCTCCACTTAATGTTCATAATTGTCGAGTATGCATGATAGGTTTGCGTGGATTTAACGTAAGCTTTAGCAGTATCGATAACGTCCAAGCCACAACTCCGTCAAAACTGTGAATGGCTACATATAGTAATGGCTCAACTTAAGTTATCTAGAGGCATCTAGCTAGGCCCGTATTCGTAAAAGTCTCTTACGCTATAATTGTTCGTAAGAACAAATTCCCGCCAATCCGGATGCCGGTCACATTATTAGCGAAGGCAATCGGCCAACGGTAAAGAACACTCCCGAAGGAAAAACTTTGACAATTTGGCTCCTAGGCCCGTATTCCGCAGAAATGTTTGAACGCTACAACTTTTCATAGCAAGAGCTGGCAGCCGATGGTGGACATTAGCAAGGTGGCGGCCTAATGTTAAAAAGCTCCTACGAATGAAAAGCTTTGTATTCGACCACCGTTCATTCCTTTTATTGTATACGAAAGCTTTGTGAATACAGGTCCTGGGTCCTGTCAAAACTTCTTTTGCGCGGGGGCATTCGCTTACCTGCCAGCGTTCGGGCGTCTCGAACTTTTGATAAATGTTGCCTGGGTGACAGAACGACCACCTTGAAGAATGACAAATCACATAATGCAGTTGTGAAACAGGGGTCGAATTCACAAAGTTTTTGTTCGTAACAACGGTTTGTCAGTGGTCGATGGCCTTCGCTATACCGATGGGCGCGTGCGTGTTCTCGGAGCCTTCCCCCGAATGCGGGCCGACTAATTTTGTGAATGCGGGTCCTGGAGGCCGTATATTGTAACAATTATTTTCATTATTTATTCTTTTTAACTTACGGCATTGGCTATGAAGAAGCCGCGCTCCCGCTATAGCCACGATTGGCCACTCTCGAGGCAGGATGATAAAAAAAATGGATGTCATCATTGAAAGAATTATTTTTCTCCGATCCTAAGTATCTGCAGGAACCGGGCCTGTATGCTTTAATTTCGTGCTGAAGTTATGCCGCGTGACGATTCAAGCGAATGAAAAAAGAAAATCGCCTCCATTCCACTTGGTCGAAGTGGTTGCACAGCGAGGCTGTTACTCACGTTAGACAGGCACAACCGAAGGTACAGAGAGTACCACCACGCCAAGTGACGTTACAGAAGCACTACCACCGCAAGCGACGTACGTCACTTGCGCACGCGCGTAGGCGGAAGTGCAGCGTACGTCTTCATTCCTCTAGGCTCTGCGCCAAGCGCAAGTACCTAAATGTAGTAAATTAATCTATAAAAGTTAATTAGGTCAGATAAATGCATAAAGTACGACTAACGCACTAGCTGCAGACATGATGTATCTTCGCATTGTAATGCGAATATACGGGAAAACATAATTCTGTGACTCGGAAACTCAAACACAAAGCCCTTTTCTAGCTGCCGTTTGAGGTCCTTTTTTGTGGCTCGAACAACTACAGGCTAACAGCTTCGCTGCAAAAGAAGAAAGAAAACTTCTTATCACCCCGTCTCGCCAGTGGCCGATCGTGGCTTCGTCACAGCCAATTGCATAAGAGAATATATATATATATATATATATATATATATATATATATATATATATATATATATATATATATATATATATATATATATATATATATATATATATATACATACATACATACATACATAATTGGGCTGTCTACTACAAAGATTCGTTTTATTTTCCATTCATTTGGACTTGCGTCATTGGTTCGCACGCAGCCAGCCACCCCACCCCGGCTATGACGCGGATCGGCCACTTGCCAAGACGGATCGTAAGCAATGAATAGAATCGAACGAAAAGAAACCCAAGAAAATAGGGCCCGTATTTTACAAAGAAGTTCTAGCGCTAGAACTGTTCGTAAGAACGGATCCGAGACCATATTACTAGAGAAGGTAGTTGCGCAATGACACACACACAAAAAAAAAGCATTCACGAGCAATATGCTTTCTAAATTCGACTCTAGGCCACCTGATTTCCATTTCAGTCGCTTGGGCTTCTGAGAGGTGGTGCAAAATGATTATATAGTGAACGATAAGTACCCGGCCAAAAAGTGCCCCACGACTAGTCACGGGGCACTTGTTCGTGTTTCGAGGCTTTATTTCATGTTCGAAAAAAAGCTTTTATAATAATAATAATAATAATAATAATAATAATAATAATAATAATACGTTATTGCACAAAGTTACAAAATGAACAGCGTACAAATCAGGTCTGCCAAAGCCATATAGGGCTTGAGCGGCAGTGCCTGGCATGCAGCAGCACCAACAGTAATTGTAATTGACATACTTTTCTCATTTAGAATAGTCCATTAGAGGAGAAAAAAAGAAAAGAAAGATCTTTAACCAAAGGAAAACGATTAGCTCCCTGAGGCGACCAATTGTCAATTCGCGTGAGTGCCTTTTTTGACTTGTATTTAGTTTGAGCGCGCAAGACACTTTGAGATAATTTATTAAAATATACAGGAACTTAGTAGTCTCGTGTTCCCTTGCTATACCTTGTACAACGCCTGGGTACGAGGTAAGGATCCTTAGGCCGCAGACAACGAGTGGGACCTTGACCTTCAAGTTACTTTCCCAGAAGTGTCTCAGCATAACAGTCTACAATACTAGACGATTAAAGTGCAGCATAAATATGGGTTTGAAAACGTCACTGTTGGTGTTACGGTTTAAATCATAGCTGACGTTTTTTTAAGATAGAACGAATCACCAACGTCTAACGAGTCTACCAACGAATGGCACAATGACCATACACTGTAACACTAAGCATGTACAACAACGTTTCGAACAGAGAGGGGCATATAATATCCCAAACTGTACAATACACATGATACCGCACGAAGTCGTTTGCATATGCAGTCTAAATAGGTGTTCCAGGAAAGATCACCGATTGAAGTACAAGCCTAGGTATTTTAGAGAACCCAAGTAATTTAAAGGTTTACACAGACACGGACAATACTTTGACTTGTGTAGCACAAATGGATAATCAATGCCGAGTTTTTTTCAGAGGATTGGGAAAACAAATGAGTTTTTCTCAGACGCATTATAGTTGATTAAATTTGCAAGGAACCAGTCCATAGCCTTCTTCTCCAGTGCTTGTAAGGAAGTAATAGCATGCATGTAGTTGGTTGACTGAGCTATGATGACAGTATCATTTGCGTACTGATAGAATCCAACAGGGACCATACCAGCAAGGTCGTTCACACAAATATGTAATAGTGGACTTAGTATACAGCCTTGCGGGACGCCGGATTTTATTAAGAAGAAATCGCTCTTAGCCAGCCCGCGTGAAACGTGCTGGCGCTTGTGATGCATAAAGTTTTTCGGGAGCATCAAGAATGTGCCACAAAAACCTAACATGGAAAGATTGGTTAACAAAATGCTATGACTCACGCTGTCGCACGCTTTTCTGACGTCAAGAAGGATTGCGCATACAATCTGATTACGTTCGAAAGACAAGTTTAACACGTCAGAGAGATCTTCAACAAGCTCTTGCATACGGTTTCTTGGAATGAAACCATTCTGGGAAGGGGATAAAATTCTGTATTAATGCAAGAAGCTTGTCATTGTCAGCTTTTTCAGTACTTTAGATAAGCAGGACAACACAGAAATTGGGCGACAGCTTTCTGTTCTATTATGGACTCCTCCCCTCAAAAGTGGGATTACTACCACAGTTCTCATATTTAAATAGATCGTACCACTAGAAATAATATTTCTAAAAAGCGTCAGCAACATACCTTTGATGACACCAAAAATGGCCCGCAGGTCATTTACATAAATGTGCCTCCAATACTTGGTGATTTGTTATACTTTAGGCTAAGAAAAAGTGACCCGAGTTCATCTTCGGCTAGCAAAGGTAGATGCGCGGAGAATATTAGGTCGAAAGTCTGATAGCTTTAAATGCCGGGCCAACTCCCCCATGAAAGTCCTCAAATTCTCATTAGGTCTGATCGGTAGACCATGCACTTCAAAATTACACTTCCTGCTATACTGTTCTAGATCATTTACTTCAGACCTCACTGTCCAGCGTGGGTACTGAGCCTCAGCGGCAAGAGCTGAAGAAAATGATGCCACTTGAGCGTGTGGATGGGTCAGCTCCGCCTGGTTAGCCTCCATGGTGGAAATCACGTATCTTACGTGCTAGAGATAAATTCACTTGAAGACCGAATTTCACTGACTTTTTCAGCCATCTTCTCCCCAGTAGATTTAAACGTTAGGAGTTCTACTTTAGTAGCGAGTGCAACAACCGTTGTCTTCAGGTTATCCAGTTTACCCTTTACTGCGGAAAAGTGATTGGCAATGGAAACTTCACCACAAGTTGAACCTGTCTCTGGCTGACTGTTTTCGATACGTTTGCGAGGCGGACAAATTCAAGTTTCGCGCTTTGCAACTGACGCGCTTTGCAAATGAATAGTGGTGTAGGCAGAACAAGTAGAAGACATCGTTGCAGTCAATGGCACAGCGCACTATAGATATGTACGAGTATTGATGGCAGAGAACTCGCCTGCCAAGAGTGAAAAACAGCGCTAAGCGCAAGGAAGCGGTTTACCACTGATGCAATTTTTCTTGAGAATGCCGGGCTTCATGTAGTCGGCGGAAAGCACCATATGTGATCATCGGTAAAGGTGATTGCGCCCAGGCCCGCTGGTAGTTGACTGTTTGTGAATGATACCACCGTGCAGGTGTGCGCATGCGCGATAGGGCGCTCCGGGGGCCCGCGTTCAGCAGCAGTAATGCCGCGATCCTGTTCAGCAATACGCCAGTCCGGCCTGCCAAGAGTGAAAAACAGCGTTTAGCTTGAAGTATGGGTTTGCTGCTGATCGCCCGTATTGTAGTCATTAAAATGTAGCCCGTATGGAGCCACTAAAAGCTGGATCGGGTATTTTTCAGGATGGTCTATAATTTTCTCGTTGACCATTTATTCTGAATATACTATTTGAGAAGTCGCTTAATTAATAGCAACTAATAACGTAATTAGGGGAAGTTCAAAGAAACAGTCTGACTTGCTTCAAGCGACTGGAAACAATATTACTTTTGTTCTACTCAGCTACGTGACTCTCGCATATTTTTAAATCTTGGCACAAGTTGCGTGAGACACATCATATAAAACGTTTGATACTTTTAGTTCGGGGCATATATGGTTTATTAAGTGGTTTGCGCGACATGTATTTCGCTGTCACCGAAGCTTGCAGGCCGTGTGGTTTATCTAGCGTTTGTGCTCCTTAAGCTGGTACGACCAATACATTGTTTTGGCCGTCTGTAATTTCATTTTGCAGGTAAATGTTTCCAAGCTGGATTTTGCGTTAACTTTAGACAAGTAAATGAAGTAAGAAACGAGCGAGGAAAAGCCTACTGCTTACCTTGTCTGTTCAATGGTTAAGCAGCTTTCAGTATATGCTTTGTAGTAGACGGTGCTGACGCGAAGGAACGAAGCTAATATTAGGCGCAAGTGCCCCTGTGATGTCCTGCGCTGCAAAAAGTCCCGTCGTACGTATAGCCGCATGCAGTCGGAAACAGCGATCTCATTTCTGTTAGCGATTTCGAAAGACAAAGATGGCTTGCGGAACGGACAGAAAGATTGCCGAATGGAAAGATGAAAGGAAGACAGTAGGAAATATGTAGGAGGAACGACTAAATATATGCTTCAAGTAACTGTCGTGCACACTTCGTGGCTGACGAGATGATCGCCGAGGCCAATTTCAGCTACATGTGGCTTGTTTTTTGTATTACCTTTCTCTTTGTTTTTTTTTTACCAATTTGAGTCATATCCCGTTGCAAGGGCGAACGCCTTGCGTGCTCAGGCATTTCATGTCAAGCGGCTCGACACAAATGCTGGCGAGGCAGATGCAGCCAAATAATAATAAAATAATAAAACCAAGGAGTCAAATAATTCTACATATTGAATAAAAATAAAATAATAATATATGTATGATAAAACGACTGAATGACAAAATAGGATATTTCTCAAGAAATACGAAGCCCTTCCCGCGCGAGAAAACACTGCGACGAGAAGAGGTATAAGTGCTTGATATTAAGTCAATATTAAAGGGTTTTGCTGAGGTACCTCTGTTCACTTTAATACTACCGACGATGGTTACAGGAACAAATAAAAACAAAACAACTTTTTCCCTAAGCCCGAAAGATCGCGTATTTTCCCTCAAAAGAGCTCAAATAAGCGTACTGGTGTTCATTCGTTTCAAAAAGAAGCAATGTACTTAGCGACGCGGAGAAATAAGCTAGCTACGCTCATTGTTTGCAATAAAGTGAGCTCACAATTACGCACCATACCTTTATTTATTGTCACCCTCTGTGGTTCTCTTTTCCGTAAAAGCGGTGACGTGAGAAGAATATGAAAAGAGAGTCGAGTTCATACAGATATTTTTTTTTATCAGCTAATGTATATAGCACAGAGACCCGGGATGAAGATTTCCGATCCACCTGTTGGCTTCTGGAAAGGAACAAAGCGCTGAGCGGACCTAGCTCCAGTAGCTTCTCTTGGGGAAACGGCTGCGTCTTTCGCTATTCAGAACTTGGAGCTGTGGGCGGGGGTATTAAAATTTAGTGAATATGCTCGCGGACGAAGACGCAACGGACTTCATTAGGCAAGTTTCAGGGGAAGCTTCCTTTGCCCATAGCCTTCCGCGATTTGGCGTCTTATCGTTGTCGTCTGTATCGCCGAGTAGAAGCTGCCGCTGCTATAGTGTATATTGTCTGTCGAGGGCACGATCACTCTCGCGAGGTTTCGCGTGACTCGGCATCGGACGCGTCGGCGTGCACGGCTATTATAGCTTTTCTGGCGCGGTGTAACACTCGCTGTCCTTGAGCAGCGCCAGGAACGCTTTCGGCCGTCTACTTCGGCGGTGGCGTCCAGTGCCGAGATTCGCGAAGGTGGCAGTGTCGCCAAAAGCAATCGCTCGAGAATATCGTCCCTGAATAAAGCTTAGCCATTCGCTCTGCCAACCGCGCCACCGCGGTTGGTGACATTTACTGGGTGGTTACTGGACTCGTTGATCGCCGAATTCTGCTGCGTGTTTATTATCGCGATGCGCCGTTTTGCCTTGCTGGCTCATCAAAGCTTCGCTTACACCGATTCCCACAATGCGTGGTATCTGCATGTGTGCGTGTGTGTGTGTGTTCGCTTGTTTCAGATTGGGTTCATCGTTAGTGTATGCGTCCTTGGTTCGAAATCTGCGCTAATGTGAGCTTTTTCAATGCGCAGCGCGATGTATGCATGAAAAAGGCCGGTCATGTTCAAAAAAGGTCGGACCAACTCCAAGAGTATTGTCGCGCGCAAGGAACGAGTGCGTTGTTACACTATACACCACAAGACGATAGGTCTCGGAGACCATTTATGTAGTTGGTGCGCCATGTGCTCGGCATATGTTGACGCGCGTCGTTCTGGTGTCGTAGCTTTTTTTTTTCTGGCTTGTAACATTGAGGTTACATTTTGTACCTATGATCATAGTGCAGCATATCGACGTCACATCCATCGCACGACGTGCACAAAAAAGCCGCGCAGTCATGACGCTATCAGTGCCACCCAACAAGCTCTCTACGAAGTGTTGCAGGGACGCGTTAAAACCTGTTCCAAATTCCGCGCGAAGTTTGAAGTATGGAAGTCTAGAGAAACCGTTACAATATAGATACTTTCCGTATTAGCAGTTTCAAAGACTTCGCTTTCAGTTCGTCGTAACAGCGAGTCTTCGAAAGACCAAGAAGTTCTAAGATTTGCTCCCTTCACAAGTCACAAAATCAAACCAAAAAAATAATAGATGCGAGCGGGCCGATGTGTTTGGTCGGACGTGTTTTCTTTTTTTTTTTTTTTGCGATAATTCGGGCTCAGCTTAGTTTTTAGTGGCACATGGTTTTCGACGCCCTTACGGGCTTATTCGCGGACAGTTTGATTGTTAAAACTAATGGCATGGTGGTGGAGCAAGAAAGCTCCCCTCTGATGTCCTTACTTCATGGTTATCGCTCGTCTTGTGGCCACTACCGCGCAACTGTTGCCGGTCTAACCACGTGAAAAAGAACAAAGCGAGCACGTTCAGTGACCACTTGGGTGTGCGCCAAATACGTTGTTCCTACATGGTGCGCTGGGGTGTGGCTGTGCGCAAATCTAAGCTCGTAAAATGAGCGAAGAGGAACTTGTGTGCCTCCACAGTGAAGGGGAAATCACTGTAGTACGTCAAAGCTCATGGCCGACCCCGCATTTTAATGCTCATAATTCGATATTATTTTATTTTTCATTCTCTTCTCGAATCAATTGCATAAACATGTGAGTGCGTGGAGTCTCTCGCGATCCCGATACACTTCTTTATTCTAATTTTGTAAGTA